>NC_051184.2:80519362-80722936 GCF_013339695.2 Rhipicephalus sanguineus | reverse complement strand
TCACAGATCCAATGTTTTATGATTACCTTACTTCAACACAAATTTTGCACAAAAAAAAAAACATTACGAAACGTTACGGAACATTTTTTTCCGTTCCGGACAGAAACGGAACGGAACTTTTTGCGGTGGAACGAAACTAAAACCGAAACGAAAAACATTTCGTTCCGACACCCTGCACTTGAGAAAGGATTTTCTTTAGTTAGTGTTACAAACGACGGGCTGTGGAAAGTCGCTGCGAACATCCTGCGTATTGCCTGTGCTTCCAGCGTTTTCCTTTGGGACAAACAAGCCGTCCACTACGTTCAACTTTGGCGCGGCACAGCCGTCGACAGGCTTGACGTCCACGCCGGCCACGGCTACCGCAGCGCCAGCCACCA
Organism: Rhipicephalus sanguineus; assembly: GCF_013339695.2. Lineage (NCBI taxonomy): Eukaryota > Metazoa > Arthropoda > Arachnida > Ixodida > Ixodidae > Rhipicephalus > Rhipicephalus sanguineus. Next base: position 80,722,559 of record NC_051184.2, on the reverse strand, counting down.
CCACTGCCACAACTGGTGAGACTGGAACATCTTGCTCTTTTTTTAAAGAAACAATTATCGATGCATACTTTTGGTGGGTAGCAGATTGGGCTAACTTGCTTTCTGTAGTTACTAAGTAGTACTGCGCAAATAAAAACAGGCGAAATAACAAAGCCTTTGCTCTTAAGTCCTCCCATCTTGCTTTGCACTGTACTGCTCAATATTTTCGAAGTTTTAGGAAGCCTGCCACTTGCGTCTTGCACTCAAAAGGGTTGCATTTGCAGGGTGTCAAGGTTTGTGAATTTTCATAAGCCTTTGATGGCTAAATTTTGATGGCTTGATGGCTAAATTTCGTCTAGAAATGCCAAGCCTGGTCACGTCGGCACTAAGTGACGTCGTTACACATACCAAGACTTGTGTATGTTTTCCATAAGTAAGGCTAGTTGTGATCATCTGAAGGGGGTGGGAGGGGGGGGGGGGATCGACAGCCCATGACTTACATTCGTTGAAGCCATACAGGGAATGTATTAGGCAGCTATGATTGTTTTTCCTTCATAAGTGTTCACGAAGTCAATCTGGCTTGCGCATCACAGCGCCTGCATGTTCTTAGCGCACTGTTACAGGGTCTGGCAATTGGCCAAAATGTGTGAAGTGGAAATGGAAAGACCATGTGCTATAGTGACAGAAATGAGCATTCTTCCCATGATTGGAATTTATTTTTATTTTTTATTCTTTAAATTGCGTTTGAAAGTCACGAAAGCCGGTACGTCTCGTTGCCTGGTGGACAAGCCTTGGCACATCGCAAAGGTGTCCTTCGAATTACTGTATGCAGGCTGCTGCTGTTTAGGCGCACCCCAGTTCTTGCTGTTTCAAATTACAGTCCGTATATAATTAGGCATCCCTGCTTTATTCTGTCCATATTATGAGGTGAAACGAGTGAATGCTGAGAATCGGCGCTGCCTTCGCAGTAACTGGTGGAACCGAAAACCCATGCCGAGCAGCAGCGCATGTGTGCAGAGCATGCGAACACAGATGCCCATAACACAGGCTTGATTAATAGAGCCTCACTCTTTTGCCGGCATATAATTAATTGCTGTCACTCTCGCCTACCGCTGTTGGCAGCATGTGTTGCATGTACAACTTCATCGGCACTGCAGATCAAAAAAAGTCTGATAAGAAATGTTTCGTTTTCCGCATTACCATTCCATGATTTGACATTGTGACTAGTAAGCTTTCCACTGCAGTAAAGAAAGCAGGTACCATGAAAACTGGTCGTCAGTCCCTCTTAAATTGCCATTGTTTTCAGTGCTTTGACCTTTAGGCTTTTCAAATAACAAATTGTCTTAGTTTTAGTCATTGGCTGTTCATTGGGGATCTTTTAAATGAAACATTGTAGGTTGCTGGGAACTAATGTGTTTTCATGCCTGGGCCACGAGTACGTTACGATACTTGCATAATTTTGTAGCTTGTAAAAGCTCTGCTCTCCTCAAAGGTTATGCCTTGAGTGTTTTACACGCCCCGCCACGGTGGTCTAGTGGTTATGGCGCTCGACTGCTGACCCGAAGGTCGCGGGATCGAATCCCGGCCGCGACGGCTGCATTTTCGATGGAGGCAAAAATGTTTGAGGCCCGTGTACTTAGATTTAGGTGCGCGTTAAAGAACCCCAGGTGGTCGAAATTTCCGGAGCCTTCCACTACGGCGTCTCTCATAATCATATCGTGGTTTTGGGATGTTAAACTCGAGATATTATTATTGAGTGTTTTACAGCGCTAAGCAATCACGCCAGCTTGTCAGGCATGTTTGATTGGTAGGAGCACTATAATTAGCAGCATATTAAGTGGTCTGTGAGTGGGGTAGCGACACTATGCTGAAATGATGTTTCTGTGGCGTCTTATGTTTTATAATTTGGGGGCAAGTTAATGGTTTGTTACCTAATAATAAATGTAGGTGCACTGTGTCGAAAACTAAACAAAAGCTCTCCGAGAGACTGAAATTTGGTAGAGTACAGCAGAATCTTTGTCGTCAACAGTTCAGTTTGGTTGTTGAAGTGTTGATTCATTTTATTTTGGCTGTAACTTCATAACTCATACCAGGCACGTAGCCAGGATTTTTTTTCGGGGGGGGCCCAAGGCCTAATTGTTCGAAAGAAAGTATTTCCATGGCAAATATAAAACAAAAGTTGCCCGGGAAAATAGAAGGCCGGACGAATTTCGGGGGGGGGCCCGGGCCCCCCGGGCCCCCCCCTTGCCTACGTGCCTGACTCATACCTGCCAAGTCTCCCCGGATTACCCGGGAGACTCCCGGATTTTGAACGTTTCTCTCAGTTGTACAGGTCATAGGAAAATCTCCTGGAAATCTAGTTTTGCCCCGCGCATCCAGTGCATTGCGCGCCCCGTGCGTCACGGTGACGCGAGGTGGGACGTTTCGCGTACAGATGCGCTACACGCAATATAAAAATTGATCCTAAATGTGTTATAAGTTATATCAGCCGATAATATTTCGTAGATGATGCGTTTGTTTACACACAAATCTATCCCACAAGTTATCTCGCCTTCAAAATTTTGTCACTACTGCTTTAAGCGGAGAGCCCAGCACTTAAAAGGGTAGCCGTTACCGATGTCTGTCGAGATAGCGTGTTCGCCAGTGCTTGCGACCGTCCCCGTCTCAACGGCGCCCCTTGTGGTCCCTTGCCCCACGAAATAACTGGTAAGCAAGCGACGACAGGCCTCACACGCGGAGCGATGTTATCGCATGTGCCCTTCGCGCGACGGTGTCGGCCGGGTCGTTTCATCCTGCTTCAACCGCGTTCGTCCCTAGCGCTAGCGCGCATTTACTCGCACGTGAAACAGACGATGCGTAAGCGATGTTATCGATTTGGACTCTGTACAGATCAGCGGCGACCGCAAAATCCCGCTGACAGTGTCCATATAATTGCTATCGCAGTAATCGCAGTGCCCCCCCCCCCCCCCCCCCCCCCCCCCCCCCCCCCCGTTGAGTAGATCTCCCGGATTCCGTTTCTCCAAACTTGGCAGGTATGATAACTTAAAGAAAATTTGTAAAAATTGCTAAGTTTACTTCATTCTTCAATTTATTTTTGATGTCTTCTTTCATGAGTGTATTTACTGAGGATCTGCAAGTTTTCGAGTTGGATTTCAAACTCCATGCAAATAGATTAGCCGATGCACTTTGGGAGAAATTTCTGTTTGTTGATTTGTGATTTGTTCTTTGGCAGCTACGACACAAGCCCCCACGCAGACAACTGGCACTGCTGCGCCATCTTCAACGTAAGTGCACTATTGCAACATTCTGTGCCAACATACACAGCAGCCAAGGACGTCTCTTCAGGCTTTTTTTTCTGTATTTTTTGCTTCTTCTAAAAGGGCCATGACACAAAATTCCCACGCCTGGGCTGTGCGTTGCATGTTAACCCTGCACATCCCACAGCGATCACGTGAAATTTGAGTATGTTCAATGCAGCGGTAAATCTATATTAGAATTTTATCTATGTATAGGAGTGGAACCACATAGCAACCCTGGCAACACTGACTGACGACTAAATTTAAGTGTGCTCCCAGCATAACTCAGTTTGCTCAGAGTAACTGAAGCCAATCTCAGAGGCCATGTTTTTCATCTGCTGCACTTGAGAATGAAATTGGCAGCTTCAAATTCAGCTACCCTGAACTCTCTGATTCACCACAGCATGCATGCATGTTCCATCAACTCACTTTATATGATAGCACAGTGTCAAGTGTATGTTAGCAAATTCCAATTGTTCGAAGTTAGCGCAGTGTGTGTATTTGCACCAGTTCAATAGTGTAGTTGGTAGGATCCCGTGGTAGTAACAGGCACTGTGAAATTTGCCAGCTAAACACAAGTGCTGTATGCTTGTGTTTTGTTTATCCTGTCTCCCTGTTGATTTTGACAGCCTGTTACAATGTATTTTGAGCTTCTTGTACTTGTATTCATGCTTTGGCCACAGGGACACATGCATACTTCAGGTGGTTGACTGTTGTTGGGCTAGTATGTTTCTCATGTTGACTTTTATAAAAAACATAGGGAACTAAACTTTGTACATGGGATCACGCAAAAGATTGGAATTAGCGCTACCCTCTGTCTCTGTTCAAACTTTTGCATTGAACTTTCAATTAAACCTGATAGAACACTACACAATGTGCAAAGCCCACTGCGTTCCTGCTGTCTTTTCTTTTCCTTTTATTTTTTTCCGAACTGCTTGAGACTGGAACAGCCTTCCAGAGTTAACTGCAGTGATCAGCAATACTGCTTGGTTTAGGTCTTATATTGAATTTTTCGGCTCATTTTTGTCACGTCGTCATCATCAGTCACGCCATTTCTATGCCCAACCCTCATGTAACGTCCCAGTTGGACCCTTGCGGTGTGCAAATAATAATAAATAAAAAGAATGATTTCAATTTGTAGTGGGTTGCGGTGATACAAAGTGACAAAGGAAACAGAAGTTGTAATGCTCCACTTGGATATCACCATGCTCACTACACTCTCTCACTCCTCACTCTTCAACATCCCCCCTACTTCCTTCAAAAATCAAGACATGCACTTTTAAAAATGCCACACCAGTCGTCCTCACACTCAAAGGGACACTAAAGAAATGCTCAATCAATTTAAACTCGTAAATCATTCTTCGAGAGATCTATTGCAGTCAGTAGTAGTTCCATCGTTATATGTTCATTATTAAACCAGAACATGAAGGAGCGAATTTAATTTGTGTATTTTGCGCTGAAACCCCAGCATCTGAATAATGTCATTGTAACCTCGCAGATTTCAATGTCCTTTTTCATATTTTGGCCACATTGGCACAACAAAATTTCCTATAACTTTCCGTGTCAAGTCACTGTCTCCCTTAGAACTCAATGTTATTCATTTTTACCGACAAAAAAATATGGAGGCCCCTAGGAGATGCCATAAAGATCTGTGATGTCACAGCGAGTTGATGCAAGAACTCCAAGGGGTCGTTGCCACATGTACTTTCTTTTTGCGCATATATTCTGGCTTATCAAACATCCTCTCGTAGGCAAGAGTGTTGATTTTGGAGTTGTGAAAGGGGTAGCTTACTCGTAACAAGAGAAATTGTTAAATTGTTTTTCTCTAGCGTCCTTTTAAGTTGTTCACGCCACATCGAATGTAAGTGGCCGCACATTAGCATTTGACTCCCATCTCTTTGCCTTGTTGTTACACTCTGGGACAGCCTACCGCATACCACCATCTGATACACTGGCTTCAAAATATTTGGTGCGAATGATCATCTCTTGTAAACGCACGTTGAGCATTGGCGTAATAGCTGCACGTCGAAGCGTAAATCATGTACTGTGCAATCTCGGTATTAACTGTGCCTTTTCACTGTATCCCTGCTGCGGCGGCCGCACTTAGATGGAGGCGATATGCTGGAGGCTCGTGTGCTTCAGTTTGCGCGTTAAAGAACCACAGGTGGTTGAAATTTCTGAAGCCCTCCACTATGGTGTCTCTGATGATCATATCGTGGTTTTGGGACGTAAAACCCCAACAGTTATTATCTGCCTTTTCATTTACGATTTTCGTAGTTTGCAGTACTCAGTTAGGATCTGTATGTTGTAATCGCTTTGCGAGTTTTGCCGACTCTTTCACGCGAATGTTTTCCTTATCGATTCTGTCGTTTCTTTTTGTATATTGTTTGTTTGATTGTTTTTTGCTTATTTAACTAAAGAAGTCGATGTTAACTCCTGGAATAGTCCCTCCCCATTTATTTTACTGGGTGTTTGTGTCTGGCAAAGTAAACTGAATGAAACAAAGCAGTCAGGCAATGGTACATCGCTGGAAGCTGCGTAGTGCACTCAGATGCACCTGGATTGATTGCCTTTCCAGAATGCACTACCGACTGCTGGAGGAGTCCGTCAACCAGTGGAAGGTGGAGCTGGAAGAGCTCGAGAGGAACTTCATTGACCAGGCCACGCAGGTGAGGGCAGAAAGCAATGACATGAAGCGCATTTATCATCTTCTCATTTGATATGTAAACGTAATTGTTTCACAACTTTTGCTGGCATTTTGCCCCAATTGTTTAAACTGCGGCTTTTGAGACATTGTTGGATCACACACCGTGGTACATGGAGGGTGTAGCTGTCATAGAAGAAAGCACAGAGCCTGGTGCAAGTATTCACGCAACTACGCAATGCTGTTGCGTATGGTAACCCGGTGATCGCGTGCACTACCACATGTGTAAGTGGCTGAGTGCACAAGCTCTCGAACACTTCGAACACCACAAGGCATCGTAAGAGGCACTAGTATCGGAGCACTGTGACGAGCCACTGTGCTCTTTTCGACGCCAACCAATAGCTACTACGACGAGAACCGCTAATCATCAGGCTACCTTCAGCAGAGCGTTCACTGCTAGGTCAATACCACTGAACGTTTGTTATGTATGTGCTGTAGCATCATTGTAAACGTTTGCATGCAGCGCTAAGTATACGTGCGTCTGCCAGCTTGTCACTTCCGCCGTGCCCTAAAGCAGCTGCAGCAGGCACGAATGTATCCTAAGTTGCCAGCCATAGGAGGAGAGTCACGTGACCTGATCAGAAACGTCACGTATGGCGTCACACCACCGCCAAAATTTGAATGAAGGCTCTGCCACGCATTGCACGAGTATCATTGTTTTGCCAGAGTCACTGGGTGGCCAGTAACCTATGCCGTGCCACTTTGCAGTTCTTTTTTGCCAGCATCGCTACTGCAGGAACCAGACTTGCCAGCGGCATGCCGCTCTACCATTCACGAGATACGTGACACATCTGCTTAGTCACGGGACTCTCCCACATATGATAACGACTACAAGCTTCGCTGCCGTGCTCTTTACGATATAGAAACGCACTGTGGGAACATCTTACCCATCCTATGCAGTTGAACCCCTTTATATGGGGCACTGATGTAAAAGACAGTTGGGTGTAAGCGACACCTGTGCACCCACGTTGAAACGGGGGTTAATCAAAAAATGACAATGTAGTACCCTGCTTATAAGAGGGACCTCATAATAGGGACACTGCTCCCTCATGTGTGTCTCTTAGAAACAGGTTCAACTGTTATTACCTTATAAACGGTATTCTCAGGCCCTGTTGACTCTTAAAAAATTGAAGTTGAACAGTACTTTATGGCGGCAAAGAGCTGTTTGTTCAACGTCCTGCTCAATGCATGCTTGTGTGCAGGTGAATGCCTGGGACCGTTCGCTGCTGTCGAGCGCCGAGCGAGTGGGCCAGCTGAGCTCGCTGGTGGAGCGTGCGCAGCTGGACCAGCAGCGGCTGGAGCACGAGCTGGACTACGTGGCCGCCCAGCAAGGGGAGCTCGAGAGGCTGCTGGCACCTCTCGAGGCCGCCCTGAAGCAGGCGCCCGCCCTGTCCGTGCAGCAGCACGCCGACCTAGAGCGTGAGCACACGTGAGTGTCGTGGCCAAACAGTTCGTCTTGTAAATCGAGGTTGAGCGTTGGGCTAGTTGGTGCTGCCATGGCCACTAGACGAAAGACAAGCGTGGCCTGTGCGTGGAGCCACTGAGCATAGAAATGGTAGGGAGAGTGTTGTTGACAGTTCAGGGCAGGATTTTCGCAAGGGGGTGCTAGTAGCAAGAAACACTCGGAGCCATTGTCGATTGAGGGACATCCCACTGATGCGCACCGAAGTGAACAGTTTTTTTTTTTGTCATGCAGAGTTCGCTTAGACACTCGCAGTGACGACGAGCATGCTCGCAGATAATTTTGCTTTGTTCCTGTAGCTTATTGGCTAATTACTAAATACATTCGAGTTTTGTTCATATGTTTTCATTTTGTACAATTTTCCTGTCAACGTTCGCGATATCGTTATCGAGCGAAACTGTGCAATGTTTTAGTGTCTTCAGATTCTCTGTTTTCTTGAATAGTATGTTCTACGCTTTTTTTTAATGTATGAATGAGGTTCTACTGTAAACGATGGATGTTCCCAATGAAAGTGTTTAGCTCAGTATTGATGGTCTTATCTCTGATAAACTCAGGCATGACCGTCATGGTTGAATCCTACAACCAGGAAACAAAAGAGATGCACATTTCCCGGTCGATTTCTACAGTTTTTCTGACCAGTGGCACCGCAGCGGCAGCCAAGTGAACTAGGCCTCTTCTGCTGTTTTGGGGTGCTCGGTGTTCACGCTACACTCTTGCTAAAACGAGTATGTCTGGAAGGACCTTTCGAGTTGCGATGAGCGTTCTGTTGGATTTGTAATGCTTCCACGTGTACTGTGCCGTCTGCATAAACTTGCAATAATTACAATGTTCTTCGGAACTCGCAATCTTTGGGCTTTGCTGGTCCCTGTAATCATACTTGGTCTGTTTCTGATGCCTTTGGCTGAGAACCGCAATCTACATAGTAATGGGACTGACTGCAGCTGGATGTTCTGCATTAGATGGTGTGGTTCCTTGCTCTCTTTCAAATGTGCCACAGATACCACATGGCAGAGAACATCAACTCCCAGCTGAACTCTGTGTCTCGGGACATTAAGGACATCGTGGAACAGCTGAATGCGGCCAACGCATATTCTGCGCAGGACAAACCGGTCAGTCTAGTTTGAGATTTCGGAATGTGACTGTGTTAGCTCGTTCAAGTTTGAAGCTTTAGCTTTGTTGGTATTTGGTGTGAGCTATCAGTACGGTATTTAAGCTGTTGTATCTTTGGTACTGGCTTATGTGGGGCACCTTTTTCTGTTGTTTTTTGTCTCTGGTTCTATATCTGATATGTTTAGAAGGTGAATGTCTTTTCAAAGGTATCCGGTATTACTCTCTTGCATAGGTCGGCAAACTCGCTCATGAGTCGACTTGCTCAGACTCAGATCAAGCCGTGAGTCTGAGTCAGGCTGAGCCAGGCTGAGTAATATTTTCGTGAGTCTGAGTCCGAGTGAGTCCAGTTGAGAAAAATTTCAGGGAGTCTGAGTCCGAGTGAGTCCAAATGAGGAAAATTTTGGTGAGTCTGAGTCCGAGTGGTCCTTAAGGGCAAACTGTATTTCATGAGTGAGTCTTAGTGAGCTCCGCATTTGTTTGCCGACCTATGGTCCTATCTACTCAACTTCAGCATTACTGTCAGCCTTATGATGACTCACGTTTATACTCGCTTCTACTCACACATACTTCAAAGCACTAGCGTTCATACGCCATCCCTGTATTTATTGATCAGAGGTGTAAGTTACGCAGGGGGGGGGGGGGGAGGGGAGGGTGTTTGACCTCCCTCTGGCAAAATCTTTCATTGGAAGTTCTTGATAGAATATCCCGCGTGAGCCATCTCTTTCGATAAAAAAATGTCCTTACTACATTGTAACTATTGATAACTCGTATTTGAAGGTACGAGATCAAAATGCGCCAAGTAGAACACCAGTTATATGAGATATTGATGTTAAAAAGCATTGACACTGTGTTAGAAAAAGTTAATTATAACGCAATGGACTCATGAGTCGACTCGCTCAGACTCAGATCGAGCCGTGAGTGTGAGTCAGAGTGAGTCCGAGCGAGCAGTATTTTGGTGAGTTTGAGTCCAAGTGAGTCCGGTTGAGAAAAACTTCAGTGAATCTGAGTCCGAGTAAGTCCTAAAGCCAAAATATAATTCATGAGTGAGTCCGAATGAGCTCCACATTTTTTGCCGACCTATGCTCTCTTGTCACATTTATTAGGTGACAACAGGAAAACATACGTGATCTGGGAAAGTGTGTCTGATAATGCTTTTCAGGCAGGGACATTTGTTTAGTGTGCAAATTTGTGAGGAAGATATAGGATAGAGCACTCGTCATAACAGCCAATTGGTTTATTAGCCAGATGACACAAGTGAGTACATGGGAAATGTTAGCGGCAGATGCGAATAAACCAAGAGGTAGATGGTTTTCATATAAAATTAACCAGTGCTGGGCAGTATCGAAGATACATGTATCTTAGATACTATCTTAGATACTCTTTGGGTATCTTGTATCTGTATCGCGATACGTCTCGTAAAACGTGTATCTGTATCTGTATTTCCGATACATTCAATAATGTATCGTGTATCTCAAGATACAAGATACTCCTATAGAAACACCACCGTACGAAACAATAGTCGCTGGCTCAACTCCGCTTCTCAAGCTGGTACTTGTGCCTATAAACCACCTGAATAAAGCTAAGCGCATTGACATAATTTTATTTTTCCGCCAGAGTCCACCAGTGAGGGTAGGCGATGACGTGTGCGCGTCCCTTTTGTGCAGAGCAACATGACAGCACTCGCTTAGTCTCGACAGAACAAGCGCGCGAACGTCTATGCTTAGCTCACGTGCCTTTCTTTTCTCGATTTTTTTTTTCTTTTTTCCTGTGCCAGTGCCTTGATACTTACCCTTACCCCTGTCTAGCGCCGCGTACCACAATGCGTGGAGTGATTATCGCGCAAATTCTGATGCCGCTCCCCTGCGTAGTGCTTCGTTACGAAATCTGAAGCATAGGGTTGTTTTGCGTCTCGTGGCATTCACACTTCACCGATTTCAAGGATATTGTGGATGTAAGTTCGACTTACATGCGATTGACTTATGTGCAAATAAGATACTAACTATAGCACCACTTGTGCCAATGCTAGATCGAATAGATGAAGCGTTTACCTAGCAGAAGATGTGTGTTCGTGTACTCTAGCTTTTTCTTCCTGCTGTCGATCGAATCCCGGCGCGGCGGTCGCATTTTCGATGGAGGCGAAAATACTTGAGGCCCGTGTACTTCGATTTAGGTGCACGTTAAAGAACTCCAGGTGGTTGAAATTTCTGGAGCCCTCCACTGTGGCGTTTCTCATAATCGTACCGTGGCTTCGGGACGCTAAACCCTAACGATTATTATTATGTCCGTGCTATCTTAATTCAAAGAGCTTTTGAAATCGTAATTTGATTGTCAGCACAAGTGCTTTCTTAGTTGTCGTTCTTTTGCGTCCCATACATTACCTAGGGCTCTGAACTGTTTTTTTTTTTTGCGGTCTCGTCACAGCAATATGCCTCTTGTAACATGCTTTGCCAAAATAAGCTCTCTGCGTTATTCTTACTTTGAACTGTCTGCTTTATTTCTGCTACTGTTTATGCATTTATATTTCACTGGAGTTTACTGTTCTGCCAAGGCGATTTTGAAAGCAAATATGTAATTATGTGGGCGCGCACTGAGTATACAGTACCAAACATCCTGCTTACTGCTTAGTAAAACAGCGAAAGTGAGCTTGCATTATAATTATGGAAATAATTAGGTGCCAACTTAAAGTTGTTAGGAAAGGGATTCGAGAAACATTGCGATACCAAATGACCCGTTTTTTCATGAGCGTCCCAACAAGCTGTTTCAGTCAATTTTTCATAGGCACTAAATATATTTATTGTTTTACATTAACAAGTAAGTTGGCGATACTTCATGCTTACTTGACATAACTATTAGGGGTGCTGCCTGTATCGTGTTTTAATAATTCTTCACTATGAATGTTTGCTACAGAACGGATTTTCTATTTACATATATTTGTCTTCCTTTATTTAGGCCTCCCTAATTTGTTTTTTAACTATTACTAATCGCCAGGTAATCGGAGCTATAGGTGGCAATAGCGTGAATAACAGCGGTGTGCTGCGACGATTTGTGTAACTATTTGATACGCGCTCTTAATTCTTTATTTTGGTGTGATCGGGTTTAAAACACAAAAAAAAAGTTATCAGGATGCTCGGCTCAAGCCACACCGCGATATTTCGGAATCTTCGTGGTTGTTTCAGATTGCCTGTTAAGATTACGCGCGAATCCCAGCCGCGGCGGCCACATTTTGATGGAGGCGAAATGCTCGAGGCCCATGTACTTAGATTTAGGTGCAATTCAAAGAACCCCAAGTGGTCGAAAACCGCAGGTGGTCGAAAACCCCCAGGTGGTCGTTAACAACCCCAGGTGGCCCTCCACTACGGCGTCCATCATAACCATATCGTGTTTTTATGGAAAACCGCAACAATTATTATTAAAATTATGCGCAGGACGCGAGCACTGTAGTTCATTCAGGAGTGTACACGAGCACGAGCGGTAACGCTGGAAGGTTCGATCGCCGGTGTGACCGCGCGTTCCGCCGATGGTCAGAATACCGAAGGCCAACGACATTTATTGCCGCTATCAGTGTACAGCGTTCCTTTGCTTGTACATTGAGTTACTTAGTTTTCTGGATACAAGTTTGCCCAATGAGTAATTTCGTTTCTACCAGAGCGACTGCCGCCTTCTTCATCGTAACCACTACGTGATAATACAATAGGCATTTCTGGGGTGCACATGTTCTCTCGTTGAAGAAAAATTGTTAAAAGTTGCACGTGAGTCAGTATATGATAACGAACGTTTTACGCCAGCTGATAAGTAGAACATGAAAAGTCATTGCAGTTTTATGAGCTCTGTACGTATACACAGTGCGTCACGAAAAATGTCGCTAGCAGTGTTGTCGCTGCTGTACACCGGTGATTCGGTATTGCGTAAACGGGCTTTTACAGATGAGGTAAAGCTCCACACAGGTATTTGCACCATCGAGCGAAGGCTTCTTATTGAAGTTCTTGTGATTAGATGGCGACCGGCTAGCTGGTCCGCAAGCTGAGCAGCGATCTCATCACTTACAAAAATAACAAGCAAGAGCCGCTGGCAGTGAACGGCTGTCCTGTTAAGCAGCCGAAACAAACCCCAATAAGTTCTGTCAGAAATAAACTAATGCACTTTGAGCAAGAAGCACAAAACTTTTGAGATACTAACAGATATTTAATTAAAGTGAAACAAAATTGGTCACATTAAAGAAATTTTCAAGCAAACCTTTTTGTGCATACGCGTTCGCTAATACATTATGGGGGTCAATAATAACAAATGTGCGAATGTATCGAAGTATCTTAAGATACAATTGGCAAGTATCGTATCGGATACAATTATTGCGGTAGTATCTTGTATCTGTATCTCCAATACTTCTTGCCGGAGTATCTTGTATCGTATCGCGATACAATTTCAAAGTATCTTTGCCCAGCCCTGAAATTAACTATAACTGCTTGTGGATGTGTACAAAAATAGGTGTCATCTTAAACAGAATTCCAAGCATTTTTTCACTGATCCTTGTTGTGACTGTTTTCAGTGGCAAGATGTCGAACTCGACGTAAGTACCATGCCACTGTTTTGGCATAATATCCTAGAAGGAAAACATGAAAAACGGGAAGCTGGTAGACATGATTCAACGGGAATCAGAAGGCAGTGGCACTTCCAAGTGTAACAGCTGAAAAAAAAAACGTAATGAGTGAAAACATGCCAACATGGTTCCCTCGCAGTGTGCGTTCTCATACAAACGAGATGTGCTTGCACAACTATTTCAAGCTCGCTCCCAAGGGGGTTAGTACTGAAGCCTAGCTTTGGTTCAAGCCGCACACAGTCGTATTGCGCACGTGTTAACACCCCCTTCCCATGCCGTGGGTAATTGCAGCTACGACAGGTTCGGCCGAATAAGGCTGTGGGTCAAGTCAACGAACAACACTTCGTTGTTGCTAGCACAACAACGCGCAAACGTCGCTTAGAGGGATAGTCTGCTCCGTGTGGAAAGCAAAGTATAAGGGTTGCTCCTTTAGGTGATCGTTGGCAGTGCGCAGGTCCTTCAGGTGTTAGGGCAACCACTGTTACAAGAGAGCCTGTCTCCTGCCCAGTTGGCTTTTTATAACCCGTCGTCCCATTCTTCCGTGGGGGTCATTTCCCTCACAGGGAGACAATTACCCTTTCCCACGAGGGGGGAAACGAGGATTAGTGCGTGGCACCAAGCAGCGAGATGGAAAAGGCACCTAGGAAAGGGGCGTGGCGCTTCCTCCCCGCGTAGCTCGTTCCCAGCACCGGTCCACGATCGCACCAGTGTTAAAGGAAGGAAATGGGAGCGCGTGCTATGCCACACTCCTTGGAAAAACTCTGACTTAGACCAGGTACAGACAAAGGCTGATGTACTCCATCAACTTGCAACAGACTGCTTGTCCTAACTGATTTGGTGTTGCTCATTGGCGTTCCATTAACCTCTCTTCTCTTGCAGCTGCAGCAGATCTCGAAAGTACTGAACTCGCACATGGATGCCCTTATATGGGTGCAACACAACTCGGGTGAGCTCTGCCAACATGGATGTCACATCTATCGCTTGTACACTTAAACCTCATTATAACAGTTGCATTTGACACGAAAATAACTTCGTTATATCCGAAAATTCGTTATAAATGTATATTCGAACCACTGTGTCTATTACCAAGGCTATTTACTTCATTATAAACGATAACTCGTTATATCCGGGTTCGCTATATCGAGGTTTGAGTGTAATACTGTTACACTTAAACCTCAATATAGCGAACACTAATATAATGAATTATTGGTTATAACGAAGCAAATGAAGAATAGCCTTGGAATAAAGTGGTTACGCTTATAACTAGGGGTGTGCAAATATTCGAAATTTCGAATATTTTTCTAATAGTGTTTGCTATTTGATTCGATTCGCACTGGAATTTTACTATTCGAACTATTTGAACTTCCCAAAAACAAATACAGTCAACGTCCGATTGAAAGTGACCCCTTCAGATTTTCAATATGCTTCACCTCATCACACTCTCGTAATGCGGCAAAGCTGCCTTTCAAGCTCCGCTACGGTCGCAAATGTATTAACTCAAGAAAATGCTGGTTCCAACATGGAGATGAAAGATGTGGCAGAGGTGGGGGCTCAATTAATGCTGCTTTGGATCTGAAATTTGGGCAGGAAGTCCGAAAAATCGGAAGCCGAAGCTTTTTAGCATCCAAAGTTTCAGATGTTCTTATATATCGACGTCTACGAGGCAGATTTGGAGCTCGGGACTTGAAGGGAGCACACCCTTGTCCGCCACATCAGTTGGGCTTCCACAGAAGTTGAAAGAGCAGGAGAGGCTGAGGAAATGGAATCTTTGTCTATCACGTGTAAAGTGTTGCCGGCAACACTTTGGTTGCACCAAATCATGTACATAAATAGAATTCGGCCTCTATGTTGCCTCATTCTTGATAAGACAACTATGAAACACCACCCCGACAGTGCTTCATCAACCTAGCGAAAAGAAACACTTTCATGTCGCTATCTCATAAGAATATGCTTAGGAATCCTCTCTAACATTTTTTTCTGCAATTTCACTTCGAAGTATTCGAAAAATATTCTAGAAATATTCAAAAAGTATTCAATTCGCACTCACACTTCAATATTCGAATTCGCTTCGCACCCAAAATTTTGCTATTCGCACAGCTCTACTTATAACGAATTTTCGGATATGGTGAAGGTATTTTCGTGTCAAATGGGACTTTGTTATAGTGAGGTTTAAGTGTACACCATTTTTACTAGACTTTCGGTGTCATCAATTCTAACGCACACTGTATTTTACGTGGCCAGAAAGGAGCGAAACGTTTTGCGCATCCAGTTGTAATCATGCATTCAGTTTGTCTCGCTTGTGAAAAGTATGTTCCTTACACTTGTGTGAGTTATCTAAAGCGTGACACATTTTGCACATCAGTCACATTTTTAACAGCAGAGTTGTTAAGCTCGGAGAAGCTCCATCGGTCGCGTACAAAAAATATCATCATCATGAACCGGCACACATTCTCTTTGTCTTCTACTTCGCTCCCACAACACGTGCGCCGATTAGTTTGGCACGGGATGCAATAACCCTGATGGGCGAGCAAACGAGTACAGAGAGAGAGATAGAAAGAAAGAGAAAATAGAGATAAAGAAAGGGAAGAAGGAGAGATAGAAAGACAGAGAAGGAAATGGACAGGGAGAAAAAGCGATAGAAACAGACACAAAAAAATATAGAAAAAACAGAGAGCAAGACAGAAAGGGAGAGAATCAATGAGAGAGAAAGAAATAGAGATAGAAAGAAAAAGGAAGCAAGAAAGAGAGAAAGAAAAGGGAGAAAGAGAGGGAGAAAGAAATAGAAATAAACGGAGACAAAAAAGGTGGAAAAAACAGAGAGAGGAGAGAAAGAAAGATAGAAGAAGAAAGGAATAGAAAGAGAAACAAAGGAGGCCGCCCATCTCCGCAGTTCCTTCAGGCTTGCCACCACTAGTGTGCAGCTGCTTTTTTGTTGTGTGTGTGTGTGTGTCACTTCAGCAGAGCACTCCAGGACTTGTTCATTTTTGCTTAGGTGAGAGCTTTTAGTGAAGCCACGGGGGAAAAAAGCGAATTCATGCATCATGACGGCCACTTCAACGCAGGCGAAATGCAAAACACCCGTGTACGCAGAGTTACACAAACATGTTAAAGAACTGCAGGAGGTCTACGCTACTTTGGAGCCCCGCACTAAGGTGTGCCTCATAATTATATCGTGGTTGTGGCAGACACGGCCCCCTAATTTAGTTAATGCGTACAGCCTTATGAGGAAACCGCATTCCTGTGCAATATATATGCTCACGTGAGTCGTGCAAAAGAAGAAAAAAAACTAAATTAATCGTATTAGATTGACCCTCCAGCCGTCGTCTCATTCACGTTAATTCAACACTGGGTCTGCTGCAGGCTTCGCTACTGTGACGGGCCTACCATACTGACTAGCGATGAGTTTTGAGATCTGGTTTATTTCACCACAATGGTATATTTGTGTACCAGAGAAAAAGAAGGAAATTAACCATTTATGTTGGGGATACCAGGGTAAAAGCTACAATATCTGCAGCTTGACTAGCTCCGCTTCCTGTAACACTGGCAGCAACGTGTGGTACAGAAGCAGTTTTAGTTGCGGGCAAAATTTGATTTCGCAATGCAACATCCAGAAACATAAGATAACACCCAAGGTGTCGTATTTACATCGGGAAGTGAAACATTCAAGTAAGCCATATTTGAAATTGAATTTTTGGGCATTGCACGTAAACTGTCATCCGTGAGTTTCAATTTTAGTACTACTATATTGGGTAGGCAATACTATTGTAGTTGTGATCCATAGTTCGTACGCAGTCGTGGAGTGTGCTTCCAGTGAACAGTGTGTCTGGTTGAACATATGAAGTGGATTTAGAATTGTTTTAATGCTTGTTTCTGAAATTTAATTACTGATGTTGTTTGCCAACTACTCCACTGGATGTGAGCACAGTGGTGTTAAAGTTTTTCTCTGTACCACAGATGTTCTGCAGCACAAGCTGCAGGAGTTGGAGCGTGCCTGCCAGCAGCAGAGGTCCGACCCGCTGCTGAAACGCTGACGTCCGAGCAACCCACGAGCCTCTTCATTTCCGTGTTAATAAAACTGTTTTCATCGATCGTCGATCGCAGTGTGAGCTGTAGTGCATGTTTAAAACATTTTCACGTAACACAGCAGAACACAGATATATCGAGCTTGAAGGGGATAGCGAGACAGCTAGACATATAGTACTGACATTTCGAAACACACAGTATGCCTACTTGAAGCTCATATAAAAATTTCTTGCATTTTGGGAAGCCTCTTGGGATTGTGAAAAGTGGGAATTAACTTATCTATTCCTCTAACAAAGTGTAAAAAAGCATAAAAATTTACTATTTATTCATTTTTCATCAATGATGTCTTGCAGAAAGCGTGTATCTGACTGAGAGACCCTTCCCCCTCTCTAAGCAGCGTGGTGGTCCTATTTCTGATAACGAACAACTGCTGATAGTATGCTTCACTGTATGGCTGACAGTTATCTTTTCTGGTAATATTCTTCACCTCGTTGGCACGACTGCATTGCGGTGAAGCTTACTCAAGCAAATCCATTCTTACTGAGTGCAAGAAATGAGATCTCTGTTGCCCAAGCAGTTCCTGTTTCAAGGCACACTTTCCTAGCTCATTTTCTTTCATGGTTTGCGTTGCGCATCAGTTTCAGCGGCCTATTTGACCGCATTCAACAAAACAATGCTGTTTCGTTGAAGTAAATATTTGATGCGGTATGGCTGGCGAGGGAAAGCACACTTGCAGGGGCATATGGAATGTGGAGGTGAACGGAGCCTTCAGTATACATGTAGTACAATTCTGTGCTTCTGCAGGGGATTTTCTAGGGTATGCTGCAGTTGCTTGATATGAATAATTTCATATATATGTATGGATTTGACTGTATGTGCATGTCATTAGGCATGGTCAAACTTTAGGCCTTTGTCAGCAAGGGCCCGAGAGTTGTTCGAAACAGAATTCTATCAAATTCTTAACGCTAGACACTTTGTGAGTGATGGACCATGGCAAAGAGCTCTTTCAACTGATGAGCTCTGTGAGTACGGTCCTAGATGAAAAGATGTGAAATGTTTAGGCTTGTGCGAATAGTAAATTTTAGGCTCGAAGCGAATTCGAAGTGAATAGTGATTTGGTCAAATAATTTCGAATCGAATTCGAGTAGTATATATGACATATTATAAAGAAAAATTAGCATATTTGTCATGACCCAAATGTCTTGCACAATATTTTTTAAAATTGAAACCAGGCATGTGCAAATGTCATTCTTTTTTGGTTCAAAGGGAAGTAGCAGGATTTCACTTTCAGTAGAATGCATGTGATAACCCGTAAAGTACGTTACGTTTTGAAGTTTACTAAGAGCATATAAGCGAAAATAACAAGCTTTTAATCTTAAAAAATGATGGGATCAATGCGAGGGTAATTTAACCTTGAAGTGGGCTTCGCGGCAGTGCGGATTTCTTCTGGAGAGATGTATTCACAGTACAGCACCCCTCCACTGCAGTGAAACCACCTTTACAGGGGGTTACATGTGGTTTATATGGCTATTCGTTCATTTCGAGTACTTCGAAATTTAGGATAATTTAAATTTGTTTCGAAGCAAATTCAAATACTGTAATATTCGATATGATTATTTGAAGGGCTCGAATATTCGCACAAGCCTAGAAATGTTCATTCAAGTTTTGCATGTGTGGCCTGAACTGTGGTAGATGCTTTATGTTAAACCATGATGGACTGAACTTTCAAATATCATCAGCAATGTGCAAATGTTTACTTTTTTCAATGAAGAATGAAGACCTTTTATGACACTGTGTATTTTGTCAAGCCTAACATTGGCAGCTGCCGCTGATGCCTGCTGCTGGGCTAGGTGCAACTAAGTAACAGTTCTTAATATTTTAGAAGGGAAATTGATTAATGCAGCTCAATTTCTTTAAATTTACTTGCAAGATGAAAATCTTGCAAGTGGTGTTGGACAGGTTTGAGTCGAGTCATAAGTATCTTACAGCCCAGCTGAAAAAAATATTTTGCGTGCATCACCTGAATTGTAGTAGAGAAGCAATGTGTGAACATTTCAACGATTTCACATACAGCCAACAACAAAAAAAAAGGGTAAGGCTAACTGGCTAATTATTGCGGGTAGCAGCTATGGCATTGTGTCACTTAGCACCAGGGCGCATGTTTGATTTCTGTCTGTGGTGGTGCCATATTTTGATGGGGGCAAAATGTATGATCTCTCATGTACTCAAATGAGCACTTCGAAGAACCCTAGGTGGTCAGCTGGTGTTCAAAGAACCAGCTGACCACCTAGGGTTCTTTGAGAACTGTGCACTCAAGAATGTTGGCTTCTGAAGCACAGGTTGCTGTGGGAGAAAGGCTGATAAGAAAAATCTGCTTTCACAGTTTTTTTTTTCTCTTTTATAAATAAAAGGCCACGAAGACTGATGGGCTGAGCTGTTTACTGGAAAGTAGACTGTTTTAATGCGCTGTGACATTTGATACCGCTTATACTCGCTTAAAACAGATGACAAAGGCCATTTGATGAAACTTGTGTTGTATTAGCGTGTGTCCGCCTCGGTGGTAGAGTGGTTACGGTGATTCGCTGCTGACTTGAAAATCACAGGCTCGATCCCGGCCGTGGTGGTCGCATTTCGATGGAGGCGAAACGCTAGAGGCCTGTCTACCATGTGACATTGGTGCATGTTAAAGAGCACCAGATGGTCGAAATTTCCGGAGCTCTCCACTATGGCTTGCCTCATAATCATATGGTGGCTTTGGCACGTAAAACCCCAGTTATTATATATATATTATTACCGTTGTACTAGCAGTAAGGGTGGCCTCGACATACAGCTCATATCCAATGCTTTCACCCCTTTGCTTTTGATGATGTCAATGTCTTCCCTAAACACAACAGCGGCACATATCTACTGTGGGACATCGGCCAATTAACAGGGTGGTCTCTACGAAATTATTGTCGCCATCTCCCGCACAATGTTCAGTGCCCAATAGTCCGCTGTTATTGTTTATATCTGTTGCCTCATTCACCATACACATATACCGCAATTAACCTACTGGTCATCACCTGACCCATGGCCTTGTGCCATAAACACTCGGCTGGAATGGCTCAGGGAGGCAGTGGGTGTCAAAACCTGCTGTCGGTGGGCGGCGGGGCTCCTCAGTGTGCCTGTGTGCTTTGAGGGGTGCACAGGTCGGGTCAGAAACCCAATCTGCGGTGAGAATACTCGGTGTGGATTTGGTGGCTTTAAGCCTTCCATCGCTGCCCACTTTTTTAGTGCGATTGGCATGTACTGTTGTCCCTTTTTAACTTTCACGCCAACTTGGGTCATCGGTTGGGTTGTCCCACCACCAGGGAGCCATGCATGGCGCTGCTTTTTCTTTTATCGGTGAGCTATTTGTAGCTTGCGGATAGCTCAGCTAGCATGTTTGTCATGAAATGCCAAAATTGCCTCTATTGTTCACTGGTTATGTTGTAGAGTGTATGCACAGTCCATATATCGAACTCGCAAAAAAAAGGGAATTAGTTTGATACATCGTGTAATTTCACGTGAAACATTTAAACAATTTGCCGCACTTTTGGTGCACACACTTCTGTCCGCTCTGCATGGTGCCCTCCTGGTCACACTGCTCACTCACCCAAATTCACAAGGGAACAACCCCTTCCATGAGGAAAAGCCAACTTTGGGCATTTCACAGTGCCCGATGCTCAATATATCAGGTGTTCCAACAATTTTTGTTCGATGTGGCCATAAACTTTCCTATGCATTGATGTTGAACCACTGTCGTGATGGAAAATAGTTCTATATAAAGGATAATTAAGTTTACCTGAGTTCAGTGTGGCCTGCTTTCACTGTGCAACTTAAAAGCCATTAATGGCACTTGTAATCCTTTCCTTATAGCATCTCTCCGACTGTCATTATGCCTATATGGTTGGGTAGCGCTCTTTCGACGGGGACAAAAGAAACAGAAAGGACACTACACTCGCTTTGTCCCCGTCGAAAGAGCGCTATCTAACCATATAGGCATAATGATCAGTCACCAACTAGCCCAGCTCTCAACCTTATTGATCTCCAACTGTCGGCTAGCAGCATGCTGCAAAAAATCGTTCCGAGACCCACGCACTTCATGATACGAAAAAGTTGCCGCTCATCACCTGCTTTCGTTGCACGATTCCCACCACCAGTGGCACGTTGTGTCCGTTTTTCCCAACAGTATGGACACGTACCTTCACGCAAGCTGTGAATCACAGTCGGACCCGGATATATCGAATTATTTGCTATGTCAAACAGTTTTAACGTCCCCTTGGATGTGAAAAACACTGCACTACATGCACATCAAAGTCGTGTTCACGAACCAAGTGCGGAGTTGTACGCCTGGAAGATTAATTGTACTAGCTGCATGCAATCACTCCTTTGCATCATTGGACATGTTCATGCCAACGAAACTGAAGTTTTGGCAAAGGCTGTCATCAAATCTGAAGGCCAGTGCAAACCATAAAGGAAAAATGAGCAACATGCTTGTGTGGAGATGCGGATGGCTTGCGTAGCGAAGATTTTATTCGCGCACCATGACAAGTTTGCTTCAGTAAGCTTCACCACAATACTGTTGCATAATGCGGTGAAGCCTATTAATAACAGAGAAAAGCGACTGCTTTGCAGTGAAGCACACTAACCGTGGATGTTCGCTACTGGAAAAGGGACGGCCACAATAGTTTGAAAATGGAAACTGCCTCGCACTCTGATGCGCATGTTCTACAAGGTGTGGTTCAAAAATTAACCGCAAGTAAATATTTATGCTTTTGATGCACTTTTGCATAGACAAATCAATAAATTGCTGCTTCTCACAAGCTCTAGTGACTGTGATGTGTGTATATCAAGATGTTCTGTATTTCGAATTATCGATACATCGAAATATATCGCGATCCGCCATTGTGTCCGATGTATGCGTTTGACTGTGTATCTGGCCATTGTCTTCTAGAAGTTCTCAACAGATACAGCGTACAAAATTGTGATAGCTGTTTTTACGGCAAAGCTCTGTATAACAATGCCAGTCGTAACACCGCTAGCAGTAACTTTGTGAACAGAAAACCCCTAGCGCAGGTACGTGCCACAAAGATTGGGTAGACGTCACTACCCACCACTGGTCCACCAAAATGTCGTGTGATGGAGAATGCAGCAAAAAGATGCACGCAGCTCAAATGGCTCCTCGGGATCGTGCACGAAATGCCAAACGAATGCGTCCAGCCCGACAAGACGATGCGTGTCGCAGCAAAAGATGCATGCTGCCCAAACGGAAAATTTTCAAAGCAGCATATGCTAAATTCATAGCCGACTTTCTGTACTTTTTGTCAAAATTCAGTGTCACCTAAGTGTCGTGTGCTACACAGTTTCATGAATTCATGGCTCATGAAATTTTTGATACCAGGTTATGGAGTTAAAAACTTGAAGCTGTTTTTTTTTTTTGCCAAACTGATTTTGGGCAAGTTTTGTAAAAAAAGCTTGAAGTCCAAACCGGAAATTATGCTTCCCACAGTTGCTGGAATTGACTTCAAAGAAAAAAAAGTTAAATTCACATCAGCTAAGTGGTTGCTTAAAAAGAGGATTTCACTTCTGCATTTTTATTGCAATCTGTATCAACCTTGGGTTTCTTTCCAATCAGAGATTTTCACAATTTTTTAGAATTTGCCTTGTCTTAACTGAAGCCCCACTGTATTTGTCATAGTGTTCACTACACTGGCCCATCCTTAAGAGTGCAATGAACTTAACAACGTAGAAATGCATTGTCAAGTTCCACAACTCTCCTAATTCCATTCACATGTGGGAATCTGCGAGCCATGCAACGAGAATATGTCTCAGTAGCACGCATTGTCAGTGCTTCACGACATTAATGCAAAGCTTCTACAGCAAGTGTGAAATCATTTATTATGTCCAAAAGAAAAAGAGTGAAGTCTGCCAACTCCTCCCATCCACCGGGAATAGCAGATACGCCCCTCAAGCAAGAACACTTCTTCGGACATAGCCAGAACTTTGCGCAGCAGAAGTGCTTTCCGCGGGAGTGTAGGTCATCATTGCACGGCAGAGGTCACGTGCTTCTTCTGCGCTGGAGCGGAAGATAGGGGGTTGAAGTGCAGCTTTATATCCTCGCGTGCAGGGTCCTTCGTCGCGGCGAACGGTGAAGTTAATGCCACCACACGGGCAAAAAACGATGAGCTTCGAACGGTGCATCTTGTTGCCACTACTACTGTTGGGGGAACGGGTCGGCCAGTTGCGTGACTCTCGGGTAGCGCAACCGCGGCGCCCCCGGTGGCAGCTGCTCCAGCTGGTCCTGTGCCCAGAGCAGAAGGCGCAGCATGACGGACAGCTGCGGCCGTGTGGTGCTCTGATCCTCCAGCAGGGCAGCGTTCACTTCGCTGGCCACCTTCTGGCGCTGCGATGGATGAAGCAGGTCGCCGAACGGACTCGACTGCGGTTCCTCGAAGGCCAGCAGTGCTAGCGTTCGCTCCAGTTCGGACAGCACCTGTTGACATGGAGCAAATTCAGTTTAGCAATTTGGTTTTCCGGGATGGTTGGTACATGAATTTAGCATGTTACGATGCGAACACGAGAGGAGAACCGGCCTTCGTCTTGTGTGCTTGCATCCTAACGTGCTGGAATCCTTCACTTTATCCACAAATTCAGGCAAAGTGAAGCCAGATTGAAAAGTAAACAATAGAAAGTGAACGAGAGGATGGAATTGCCCCCTTTGGTGCGATTTATTGACACAGGCTTCGTTTTGGAACCAGAGCACACTTGGCACCTGCCAATTTTCCAACCAGACTTGTATGTATCCAACGTATTCTACTCCAATTTACTCTATCTTAAATACTTTTCAGAGTGCTTTGGTATCCTGGATATACTCCAAGAAGGGAGTACTTTTGTTGTGACTTGAATACATTTCATAGTATCTCGTACTCAGTGTTTCAGATACTTGCGAGGAAAGTACAATCCCTAAGCATGAGAGCAACTCTACTGGACAATACAGGCACAATTCCATTGTCCAACATAAGCAGACTGCAATGCTATGCACACTGAAACTCATCCACAAGCTTGACAAGGCCCACACTGCCTTGCATTGCTCATGTCTTGGGAGCAACATAAAAGCAAAAAAATACTAGGCATGGACAAATATTTGAACGCATATTACCGTATTCGTATTTGCTTTGGCACGAATTAAAATTTTTCGAAATTTAGAAGTATTCGAAACGAATGAATAGACATTTATTTGAACACATGTAACCCCCCTTGAGGAGGTGGTTTCACTGCAGCGTGGGTGTGCTATGCCGTAAAACCACCGCTCCAGGAGAAATATGCACAGCTGTGAAGCCACACTTCATGGTTCAATGTACAGGCTGTTTCACGCTTAAGGGAAAACTCTGAGCGCTTTGCAATGTGCTCAGAGTTTTCCCCTAAGTGTGAAACGGCTGGTACATTGAACCTTCACCTGGATTAATTATTGGAGTTTGAAAGCTTGTTATACGGGCTTATATGCACTAAGTTTAGTAAACATCACGTATTTCACCGTTTATAACTTTCAACCTACTGCTATGCAAATTCTTTTACTATAAAAAATTACTTCTACTTAACTTCGAACTGAAAAAGCGACATTTGCACATGCCTAGTGCTAATTTTTAAAAATATTCTGCAAGTTAATTGGGTCGTGACAAAAATGCTCATTTTGTTTACAATATGTGATATATACTATTTTAACTATCTGATGCAAAATTATTCAACCAGATCACTATTTGCTTCTAACCTCAAATTTACTATTCGCCAATCCCTACAAAATACTTTTCCTGTTCATTTTGTGTTACACATGGATACTATTCTGAATGCAGTGTGCTGTACTGTACTCAAATACTTTTTTTGGCACACACTCGGTAAGTTATCTTCAATACACTTTTGAAGTATCTTGTGGAAGTCCAACCACACATCATCTCAAATGGATGAAAAAAAAAACTTGCAGGACGCTTCAGCTTCGCCTACAAGAGTAGAACACGACAGCGTGATCGGGCCCCGTGTGCATCGCGTTCTCAACTGCTAGCCTGGTTTTCAGTGGATGCAAGATTGGATCTAAGCAGGGACCTTTATGCATTATATACTAGTATGCTATGAAACAAGTGGTTTGAACAGTGCAGCAAAATTCCATATCTTAACTTGTTCTCGGCACTGTGTATACACTCAAACCTCATTAGAACAAAGTCACATCTGCCGCGAAAATAACTTTGTTGTATCCAAAAATTCGTTATAAACGTTTATTTTTAGCACTGTATCTATGACAAGACTATTCTTCACTTACTTCGTTATAGCCGATAATTCGTTATATCCGAGTTCGTTATATCGAGGGTTGAGTGTATTCAACAAGTTCTGCACAATGTCGTTGCCCAAGACTGCTGCACTCAAATCTTTATCTTCAGTGTCCTTCATTACGATAAAATGCTTGAATATGCTAACATACAAAAATTAGACGACACCGCGCTCGTCATTTTACCTGAGGGTTCTCCTCTCCGCACTCGCTGAGGTGGTCCTGGGCGTAGGCGAGAGCCTCCTCGGTGCGCCCCTCGCGGATGAGTTCGATGAGGTGTTGCTGTCGAAGGTGGAACAGCAGGCATCGGTCATTGTCCAGCAGCTCGGGGCGGAGACCGTTGAGCAGGGCCACTGCCTCCAGCACTCGACCCTGAAGTGGGAGTCAAAAACCTGTGTTACCCCTTTGTAAAAAGCCACCAGAAAAACCTCGTAGTGCAATCATGGGGTTTTAAGCACCAAAACCACAATACAATTAAGAGGCATGCTGTAGTGGAGGCCTCTGTGTCAACTTTGACCACGTGGTGTTCTTTAAAATGCACCTACAGTAGACTCTCGTTAAAGGGAACCTGAGGGGACCAGGAAAATATGTTCCATTTAACTGGAGTTCCATTTACCAAGAGATGAACAGGGGTGCAGAATTCTAGTACGAAACCAATCATGTTAGTGGCAGTTGTACCATTTAAGCAGCAGTTCCGTAAAAGAGATTTCCACTTACTGAGAGTCTACTGTAAATCTCAGCATACGGGTGTTCTTGCATTTCGCCCACACCGAAATGCAGCTGCAGTGACTGGGAATCGAACCCCCATCCTCGAGTTGAGCAAGGAGTGCAGCACCTTACCTGCTAAGGTATTGCGATGTGTTCACAAAAACCTGAAAATTTTGGTCTGCTAGAAACAAAGCCCTGGATTTCTTGCCAGACATACCCTTCAAAAATAACGGCATATTTTTACCCCCCAAATTTCAAAACACACAAAACTCATAAATCAAGGACATTATATGTAATGAATGCATGGAAGGATAATTTAACTGTGGAAGAGTACACTTCTGGAGTTGGAGGGTGGGGGGGGGGGGGGGAACCTCCACCACATGCAATGGTGTTTATTACTATAAACGAAAAAAAACCAGCGTTCAGCAGTCCTAGTATAAGTGCAAGCTTGGAAAAGGCAGCCACACCCAAGACTTTGATCTTCGTCTTTCTCACTTCAGAGGACAAGTGGCAGCAGTGCTACTTGTACCCTCTTTGTCATCACTATTGGCAAAATATGTTAATTAGCTAAATTAGCTATCATCACCTTCAAGGTCACATCAAGAAACAGCGTGAGCATGCGGTACGAGAAAGATTGACTGGACCTGGCACTGTCCGGTCCGTCTTTCGTGTCCCATGTGTTTGCGCTATTTTTTGATGCGATACCTTACCAACAAGCTCAAGTTGAAACTGCTGAAGGTTGTGTGCCAACAAATATTTAACATAGTGCTGCAATGATTATTGGCACACACCCACAGATCGGCCACTACCACAGTGCAATTTATACAGCATTGACTCCCGCCACGGTGGTCTAGTGGTTATGGCGCTCGACTGCTGTTGGCCACACGTTACTGTATTTTTTCGCGTATAACCCACACAGGATATACGGAAAATTTCTGAGCTAAAGTCAAGGTGCATGTTACATGCGAATGTCTGTGCGTAAATTCGCTTCACGGCACTGCTTCACAACAATGCAAGGAAGGCAGCTTCACAGTGATACGTGTGAATTTTTTTTTCCTTTTATTTTTCTGCAGTTCGTGGTTGGAGGGTGGGCCTGGTTTTGTGTAGGGGCAGGTTATATGCAAGAAAATACGGTATTCTTTGCATTTTCAAGTGCATTCTTAGCTGATGAACAAAGTAGACACACCCCAACATTAAGACCTTCAATGCCACGCAGAGAGCCTTGGTTTCAATTAAAGTAGGCCTCTTTAATAACTTAATTAACTTAATAAGCGTATCATTTCCTGGCCTACTGGATGTCGCACTAAGTGAGAACAGCTGCTTTTTCAAGGCGATGCGACTGGTTCAGATAAAGAAGCAGTGACAATAAAACGAGATAACTTTTTCAGTGCCTCTATGACAAATAGCATGCTTTTATCCTTCGACGAACAGGCCTGAACATTTCAAGATACCAGGAAACTAAGAGTGTCAGTGGACGCTTTCAAGCCCAATTTAGAGGCTTTTTGTCCACTGCCCACAACATCACTGTACGTTGTAACTTGACGTTGAAAATAAACTGAAACTTGAAACAACAGCAAAAAGTGGTTGAAGAGGGGGCAAGAAATATTTGGAACATGAAAACAGCAACGTTAAGCATTAATGATGTTACTGACAGCCTTTGAACTCTTTCCACATAGATTTCCTAACGTTGCATGTTCATACTAGCTGCCATGAAGTTGTATTTGACACGGAAATACGTCATCCGAACACATTCAGTTACTCGAACGACTGAGGCTCGATGCTGTCTTCTAAGCTGTCAGCATAGACTATCTACTATGCTGTACAAAACTGGAGCACAGCCTGTGTAAGCATCGGTGCATTACGGTTCCACAGTCATGAGTTGAACTCACAACCTCGCACTTAGTGGCTCACCACGGTACTTTAGCCACTAAGTCACAGGGGAGCGTAGTGGAGGATCTGTAAAGGGTGAGAAGCGAACAAAAAAAAAAAAGGAGCGCACGCATCCTCTGTTCGAGCTTCTGTTCTGCAATGTGGCATTACATGTTAAGCTTTCACTGAGCCTTCCACACTCAGTGGACCTACCTAGTGTTCAACAGTGAAGTGTACAAAAAGAATAGAATTTGTGAATGGCGATGCAAAGAAAGAGAGATGGATAAAAGATGGCCACAACCCCCGGAATATGACACAGACACAGAAGGGCAAAGGCGAGACTCTTGCCTCCTGGAGGCAGTCTCGTATCCGGATGCGTTCGTCCAGAGAGTCCAGAGGCACGGGCGGGACCACGCCAGCTTCGAGCCGGAACTTGTCGGCAGCCTCTTTGAAGCCCTCGGTGACCAGGTAGTCCATGACTAGCCGGTTCAAGTCGGTGCGGTGAAGGTGTACGCCATCTAACCTCTCCAGCCACTCTGCACGATTCGGCTCCTCCGTGCTGGGCGTTGCCTTGTCACTAGACCCTGCGCAGTGATCACATCACCATTGGATGAGATAGTTCGCAGTGCAGCTAGAGTGAAACAGTGTTATCAGAAGCTAAATTAAACATTTTTTTTCAGTTTTAATTCATTCTTAATTTGTCAATCAGTCAGTAGTAATAATTGTAGGGTTTTACATCCCAAAACCACAATATGATTATGAGGGACGCTGTAGTGGAGGGCTCCGGAAATTTTGACCACCTTGGAGTTCTTTAACATGCACCTAAATCTAAGCACCTGGGCCTCTAGCATTTCACCTCCATCAAAATGTGGCCATCACAGCCGGGATTCAATCCCACGAACTGCAGGTCACATGTCAAGCACCATAACCACTAGACTACCACAACTGCTAGGTTATTTTGGCCAGTCAGTGCATCGCAATATATATATATATATATATATATATATATATATATATATATAATTGCAGGGAATAACTTCTTGGACGCCGGTAAATAGTATGAATAAAAAGAAGACACACGTCGAAAAACAGAATGGTTTCTTTACGTTTCGGCCGTGGGACCGGCCTTCGTCAGAATAACAGAAGTGACAGTGGTGCTACAGCATATAAGCGCATACGTTTCGCTTGCCATGATCACGTGACCGCAAACGTCGTGAAAGCAAGTGCAACAATCAGACATGAAATATATATTGGGGCCCCGTATCACATCCGACTTGCAAGCAATCAATTCACTAGTCACGACACGTGCACAAGGATTACAGGTGGTACAAGGAATAACATCTACAGCGGTCACTGATGCAAGACACTAAGTTTCCCCGCACTCTCATTCAAACCGCCTGCGATTGTATTGAACTTAAATATGAAAAATGATTCGCGAACTTCCCTGTCATGATGCGTTCGGAAGCCAGACTCCAGAATCGTGGCTCTAATGTTGTCAAATGAGTGGCTCATTGCGTTAGCATGCTTTGATATTGGAAGGTGAGGAAGTGAAGAGATATGAGCCTTGTGATTGTTAAACCGATATCGGACGGGTGTTTCGGTTTCGCCTACGTATTGCATTTTGCAGATTGAGCATTTCAGGAGGTAAACTACATTACGCGTGTCGCAGTTGTAGCCACCATGCATTTTCACGCTGAAGTTAGATGCGGTGTTGTTTGCGATAAGTGAAGTGGTCATATGGTGGCAGACTTTGCAACGAGGTTTGTTGCGAGGACGGCAGCCAGTAGGTTTGTTGCGTGCACTTTTTGACGACGTGAGTAGGTCACGCAGGTTTTGGGCTCCTCTGTACGTCACACGCGGAGGTTCTGGGAAAATTGATTTCAGTCGTTCACTTTGTAGAAGTATGTTATGGTGCTTTCTTAAAACGGCACTTATGTATTTTTGGCAGGAGGTAAAAGCGACCCGCGACTGGACTTTCTCCTACACCTCCTTTCTCCTACACTAACCTTGTTCTAACTTTTTCCGCGCCTGCGCAGCACGTAAATGCCGTTTTAAGAAAGCACCATAACATACTTCTACAAAGCAAACGACTGAAATCAATTTTCCCAGAACCTCCGCGTGTGACGTACAGAAGAGCCCAAAACCTGCGTGACCTACTCACGTCGTCAAAAAGTGCACGCAACAAACCTACTGGCTGCCGTCCTCGCAACAAACCTCGTTGCAAAGTCTGCCACCATATGACCACTTCACTTATCGCAAACAAGCACCGCATCTAACTTCAGCGTGAAAATGAATGGTGGCTACAACTGCGACACGCGTAATGTAGTTTACCTCCTGAAATGCTCAATCTGCAAAATGCAATACGTAGGCGAAACCGAAACACCCTTCCGATATCGGTTTAACAATCACAAGGCTCATATCTCTTCACTTCCTCACCTTCCAATATCAAAGCATGCTAACGCAATGAGCCACTCATTTGACAACATTAGAGCCACGATTCTGGAGTCTGGCTTCCGAACGCATCATGACAGGGAAGTTCGCGAATCATTTTTCATATTTAAGTTCAATACAATCGCAGGCGGTTTGAATGAGAGTGCGGGGAAACTTAGTGTCTTGCATCAGTGACCGCTGTAGATGTTATTCCTTGTACCACCTGTAATCCTTGTGCACGTGTCGTGACTAGTGAATTGATTGCTTGCAAGTCGGATGTGATACGGGGCCCCAATATATATTTCATGTCTGATTGTTGCACTTGCTTTTATGATGTTTGCGCTCACGTGATCATTGCAAGCGAAACATATGCGCTTATATGCTGTAGCACCACTGTCACTTCTGTTATTCTGATGAAGGCCGGTCCCACGGCCGAAACGTAAAGAAACCATTCTGTTTTTCGACGTGTGTCTTCTTTTTATTCATATATATATATATATATATGCGCAAGGGTCCCAAATCAATGGACTGCAACAAGACCCTTGGTAAGGTTGAATGCTGTGGTGGCATAGTGGCTGCAGTGCTTAGCAGCAGACCTGAAAGAGGTTCAATCCCAGTCGCAGCAGTCGCATTTTGATGTAGGCAAAACACTGCAGACACGTGTACTGTGCAATGTCAGTGCATGTTAAGGAACCCCAGGTGGTCGAAATCATCCAGGGCCTGCCACTACGGCGTCTCTCGTAGCCCGAGTCGCTTTAGGACGTTAAACGCCATACATAAACCAAGCAGCAGTAAATGCGAAAAAATGTGTAAAGATCGTAAAAAGCAGTAACAAAAAGTGAAATACAGCTCAATGATATTACATGAAGCTAACAATATAACGCATTCACATCATAAAAATTAAACCAGGTATAAATAATTCTTTGTGCAGGTAGTACTGCTTAAGCTCAAGTTTAAATGAATACAAGGATGAATAAATTTTGAGAGAACATGATGGTTTCATGGCAGTCAATGAAATTGTCATTTTAGCGTAGTTAAAGCGATAAACATGCTGAGTGGTTCTCAGCGCAAACGACGAAACACAGAGAAGAAGGAGGTACACGAACACCAGTGCTGTCTTACAACTAACTTTATTAGCAATGAAACCACACATTTTAAAGCACAACCTATCCCACGTGGGCACACGTCGATGACGCCAGACCAAAGATACAGTATGAAATCAAAGGTGTAACTGTAAACATAATGTATCACGAGGCAAAACTGTTCAAGAAAGCAATCTCTCTGTCATGCAAGGCGATAGACGGCACACTTACACACCTAGGGCCTTTTTTGAAGATATAAAACGCCTCCATTATCTCCCTGGTGGCCTGGTCCACATGCGCGAAGATACATACGGTGTGTTGAAACATCGGTGTGCATGCATGTTCTGTGGAATGCTTAGCCAAATGAGAATACGGATTGCCTACCAGTGAGCGCTTATTATTAGTCTAATATTAGTCTAATATTCAGGCAACGGCCCGTTTGGCCTATATATACGTGACCACATGAGAATGGGATTTGGTAAACAACGCCTACACAGCATGGGACTACCGGAGATGTGTTTCACCTTGTTTCACACCGATGTTTCAACACACCGTATGTATCTTCGCGCATGTGGACCAGGCCACCAGGGAGATAATGGAGGCGTTTTATATCTTCAAAAAAGGCCCTAGGTGTGTAAGTGTGCCGTCTATCACCTTGCATGACAGAGAGATTGCTTTCTTGAACAGTTTTGCCTCGTGATACATTATGTACAGTTTAACCTTTGATTTCATACTGTATCTTTGGTCTGGCGTCATCGACGTGTGCCCACCTGGGATAGGTTGTGCTTTAGAAATGTGTGATTTCGTTGCTAGTAAAGTTAGTTGTAAGACAGCGCTGATGTTCGTGTTCCTCCTTCTTCTCTGTGTTTCGTCGTTTGCGCTGAGAACCACTCAGCTGTCAAAGCGAGTCACACTACCATTCAGGTATCGAACGAGAAGGCCACCCGTTCACTACAGTTACGCAGTAGGCACAGGTGTTGGCTTTTTCACTACTCATCCCCCCCCTCCCAGCTCTGGTTACCAAAGGCTCATAACTCAGGGCCTCACAGAGAGATAACACTCAAAGGGCTCCGCCTGCGACAGCGTGAAAAATAAACGATATATGTGCTCGTAGATTAGGAAACCCAGCCAACCCAGCCTCACAGCAATGCGCCCAAACGCAGTGAGGTACCACGCGTAACAAAACCTGCGAGCTTTTTTCTAGGCGCACGTTGGCACCTACGCTATGTTGCTGTACTACACTTTCACACTTAGGACTGCTTGCTCATCGCACGACTCGGATGTCGTGGTTGTGAAATGTGACCAACTACGGTTTCTGTTTTCTTTCTCGAATTCTCGTATACCTTACTTACTGGATTTGCTGAGAGATGTCGAGCTTTGGCTCATGGCTGCGGCTCAGCTGACCCAGCTGCGATGTAAAAACCACACAACACTCGAGTGAGCTCGGACTGCGGACAAGTTGCGAGGTCAGCTTGGAGCTTAGTCGTGACGGTATCGGCAACTCTCACATTTCTCAACGACGCGCACACGGATCATAATTCGTTTAGGAGGCGTCGAACTATCGCAAAGGCTAGAGTTGAGCGCACAAGAAACGGTGCTTTCGTGCGACAAGCAGCAGCACACAGCCTTGCCTTGCCCACACCACGCAAACACAACAAGCAAAGCTACCAAAGCAAACACATACAAGCAACTTGTCCCATGATTCCACGCTCCCGTAGCGACTGCAAGATGGCGGGTACGGTGCGGTGTTTCGACATGGCTGGGGACTATTTTGCCAAAGTTTAATGCTCGTCTCGCTCCCGTGGTCTTGGGTTCGACCATGGCCAACGAAAAGTAAGCCCGTGCTTTCGTTTTCCGTTTGCTTTGCATCCCTCCACGCTTCGCTTTACGGTTTTTCCGCGGCGATTCGATCGTGTACGCTTCACGGAGGAGAGCGGAAAAAAGAGAGATGCAGATCCCCCGATCATCCTTTCGATCTCGATCGAAAGAGGAAAGGAATGAGAAAGACTGGCGACACGATAACGCGAAGCGAAACTTGACACGCCGCTCTACAAGACGCCTCGTTGGCCTTGGGCGGTGGCGTGGTCCCGTTTTCGAAGCACCCCGACTCCTAGCTGTGAGCAGCTGGGCGCGGTGCTGCCGAAAGCAGCCGGTGAAAACGCGTGAACACCGTCCTTACGAGAGAAACGGCCCGTGCATACTAAGAACCCCGATCGCAGTACCGAACGAAACCCCCATCTTTAGCACTGCGTGGCCCGCAGCGGCAGATTCGCCCGCTTGCAACCTATACTTTTGCATTTGTTGTTTTACTTTATGTTTGAAGACGTTCCTCACTCATTGCACTTGTAAGGAGTTGAGTGCCTGTCGTTCAAGCTGTCGCCACACGGATATGAAACGGCGTCTTGTCACCATCAAGTGCCTCGATTGTTTCGCGTTCTTTTACTTTAGCGATGCGGAAACGATCAACTCTCATAGAGCGGCGCCGTTCTATGCATGAAACCTTCGAGAACTCCGGTTGTATGCCTGCGCGGGTGAATTACGTTGCATTGCTATTTCAGTTTCGTTTCTGTAAGAAAAACGAAACGTTTCATTCACCTGACGAGGAAGTTTCTCAATGCAGTGAACAATTGTTTCGCTTTTAACGTCGGCATCGCTTGTAGTCGAAAAATTGGTACGACGATTCACGTGAAAGCTTGGCGTTTTAGCACGTAACTTTGCGTTTTTGTCGGTGTTGCGTAGGCGTTCCACATGCTTGTAATAGTTGTGCAGATCAGTGCTCAAGGATTATGAGACTTCGGCAATTCCTTAAACATGACTGTACTGCAGTTCACGAACAAACTGTGCAGTCGACGTGCCCATAGGCCGATGCCGTTTGTTATATGGCTTTGAAAGAAGAAAAATGTGTCTACTTGCGAATCCATCAAGCTGCTGTGTGTGTGTTGAACTTGCAATGATTAATACGCCTGCATATGCTTCCTCGAATGTGAGCTTAATTGTTATTGGGAGGTTAAAGCTGTCAGTGCATTAATCTTCATTTCAGATTAATGTTTCTCATGAAAAGACTAAAGTTGTGCTTTACATTGAGTGACATCTATCTACGGTTTTTATTCCAAGATAACATATTGCAGGATACGGCTGATTTATTTTAGTGTAGGAGGCTGAGATTGCACCTGAAAATTTTATTGCCGTAACACTTCATAGATTAAGGAACAAGACTAGTTAGTATGACCTCACAGCTGTGCCAAGCAGTATCGCAAGGAGGAAGGTCTAACACATAGCCAACTAATATATGTAGCTACATTTACGGAATAGGGTTTCGATTGTTGTTGGGGTTGTTGCTTTAATGTAATACTGTCTTAATACTTTAATAACACTTAAGTGAGTGGGAACACGGGCTACTTCAAAGCTGGCTTTACCAAGAGACGGTTATTGATTTGAGGCTACCATATGCCATAACAACGTCAGAAATGCAAGGATAAACAAAAATTAGGCTAAGCAAAAGAACCACCCCATATGAACCCTTAATGAATCGCCTAGAATTTTTCGTGCCAACTACACCATAAGAACAGCGTAACACATGGAACACACAAGCGGTATATGTAGCCACAGTGTTTCAGCACATTGACACAGGTGTCAAATATTGACTAAAGTGTCAGTGATGTTGAAATTGGACAAATTGTACAATTTTCAACCACTGAGGTTAAGAACCAAAGCAAAATTTCCAACGTCGTCGCTACAGGTTGCTTCAGGAAGCTGCCTTTGTATAAATGGAAAGGGAAGGGGGGGGGGTATTCTGTACAAGTCAACTGAGTAGACTATTTGTGTTTCAGCACGTGCAAATCGGATTGCGTGTGATGATGACGATTGGTTTTTGGCTCACCAGTTGCATCTAGCAGAATACTCCCCCCTTGTTCGCACTCCTAGTAAAGCTTAAATGAGTAAAGCTTAAATTAGCATCATGGCATTTAACATTTGTTCTTCTCTCTTTTGAGCTTGTGCGGGAAGTGAAATGTTGTGTTTCGAAACTAAATTGCTGCAATTATTTGCCATAACGCTGTAGTCGGTTACAACTTAATAAATGTAAACTCCGCCCACAACTGTTATGGTACCGCCCAGAGAGAACTTGCATAAATGCCCCATCCATTGGCAATTGACTATTTATGTGACCTGAAGCACCTGCCGTGTATTTGGCGACGGTCACTTTCCCATACAGGCACATCTTCGTGTTGCTAGTATTCGGTCGAGAACTTGAACTTCTTGGCGAATTTCAGCAAAGTTTCCGGCTTCACTGCCCTGCCAAACGTAACGTTTTAACAATGGACGACAAACTTTTAATTCATAATATGCATAGTGTTCACATTAGCAGCGATAAAGTACTTACGATTAGAATAGAAACCACCCACAGCACAGATTCACAGATGAATGACAGGCCTGCGGCAGTTCCGGGGGCGGAGCTTATATTTATCCTTGTAACCGACTGGAGAGTAATGTACCAATGTATGGGGCAGAAATCTGAAAGATAACAAAGAAACTTGAGAAGTTGGGGCCTACGCAGTGTGCGACGGACAAGAAAATTATAAGTGTGACATTAAGAGGTAACAAGATGGCAGAATGGATGAGAGAACAAATATGTGTGGCTGATATCCTGGTTGACATTAGCAGAAAGAAAGTAGGACCTTGGAGGTCACGTAATGCATAGGACAGATGACTGTTGGTCAGTTAGAGTCTTATCTCTTGGCAGTCTCTGACCATGACTTCTGGCATCTCACGTTATCCTATATCAGTAACAGTAACTGACGTAGAGGTTTGCATCCTGACGGTCACAACAGAGGTGATCGTAATGCTTTAAGAGGCGTCTGCTTTGTGAGATTTCTGCCAACACGAGCTGTTCTCTTGGCACATAACGCCCACTCTGCACCGTGAAATTAGGCCACTGGCGATAATATCACCACTGGCAACACTGGCCTGGCTTTTTCTTGAAATATCTATGAATAGACTTTCAATAAAAATTTCCTACTACCGTAACATCTACCACTTGCTTCCGTGTTAAGCTTTAGTGAACCCGCTTTGAAATCTCTCCAGAAGAAGTCAGTTCTTAAGTTTGTAATTTCGCCAGGGTTTCAGAAGCTATTGACTTCAACTAAATAAACAATGCATAAGAAAAGAGCAGAGACAACACGTATGGACCAGCATTGATCTATGAAGCTCTTCCAAATCTTGCTCACTCACTGCAGCAAATACGTGAAAATATTTCTTACGTGTCTAAGCTGAGCTGCTTCATAAATCAGCCATTTGGCAATTGCAAGGCATGTGTGAAAATGTTATAAGTGCCAAGTAGTTACATGCAATTGAAAGGTCTACAATCTGTGCATGTGTGTCTTGTTTAAGCAAGATGTATTGTACTCATCATATGTTACTGTTTTCTCAGGTTTGACATTTCTGTTCTGCCTTTAAGTTCTGTCTTTAAGTGCGTCACATTTGCTCTAGCATCAGCTGCAGCAGCTTCTGGAACTGCTTTGGTGGCATAACATAAGGCTATCATAACATTGACCGCCGTAGGTTCTGCGAGTGTCGCAATGGCTTGATATGTTATCTGGAGTGTGCGATGAATGCTGTGTAAATAGAGACCACTCGTGAGAAGGTATCATTCAACTGGACTACAGCTGATATCATTGCAATTCGGTTGCTTATCTTGTGTGTGTGTGTTGCCACAAGTACGAAGTGCTGGGATTGTATGAGAGGCTTTGATGTTTTGGCTCTTTAGTGGCACAGTAACTCAGTGTTATACTCCTTGGAAAAAAAAAGGGAAGAGATGCAAGTGAAATGGCCAACAATGAAATTATGCATGTACTACATGGAATGCTAGTGTGTGACAGTATTTTTATGTGGAGTCATCTTGAGGATCAAAGACATGCAAGGTGTCACATATTTACTTATTTATTTGTGAGACACTCAGGGTACAGTTTGTACATTGTAGAAGGTAAGGGCAAAATGATTTGTAGCAAATTACAGTGCAGGGAACAACATTATGTGATAGTTAATTAATACACACTTTATTAAAGAGACAATGAAAACACTACATAATAGTAAATGAGCATAAAGAGTACACTGAAAGGGCGATGTCAACCAATAAGCATGTAATTATACCAGTTGTTACCATTCATTATTTCATGTTGATTAGTGCATTCTTATGAGAGGGGTCGGTGATGGTCACTAATGATGCAGGTAGACTATTTAATCGATTGAGGTCCTAGGAAGGAATGATTGTGAACATGCTGTGGTGTTATGACGAGGTAAGTTAACTTTGCGTACATGATCATGACAAGCTGAATAGTAAGGGCCATAGTGGATCCAAAGCAAGTGAAGAGGTGTGTTGTGGTAACAAACTTATCTGATGGAGGGCATCTCTTCATTGTCAATACTTGCACTAATAGTATTCCCGTTTTACTATTTCAGCAGTGCGAATATGTAATATAATGAACGATGGCTAAGAAATGAAACTGCCAAGTTGCATATGAGTGGCAAGTGATGTGACGAAATGTCATGTGGTAGCATCCTCATCACGTGTGCTGACGCCGCCGACGGTCAATTTTTGAAAGTTGAAGAATCGGCTTCGCCTTAATACACTGTTCGGCTGTCGTTCCATGAAATTCCAGCTGCCGCTGGTGTTTAGTACACCACATTCACTACCGGCGAAACAACCGACAATTTATTTACAGCAGCAATAGGCGGGATGAGTGCACAAGGCTGGTCTCTAAGTGCTCCATGCGAATATTTTACGAACCGAAGATCCAGTAAAATATAATGTCGACAGCCATTAATTCGGGATGCATAGCTTTCCTCACTCCAAAAAGGAAATGGAAGAGAAAAGAAGATACTGAGGAGCCCTTCACGTTTGCAGTCCCAATGGTAACATACTGAACCTAGCATGGCAGTGTCCCTAAACGGACCGTGTTGCGGCCGTGCAGTCAACGAATGCATGTAGTACCAGTAGCAACGCGTCCTCGCGATCGCCGCCTTGTGCATGCAGCGCTAACATTAGGTCCCAAAGTTGAAGAATCGGAGCCCATGGACACCACATTCACTACCGGCGAAACAACCGACAATAATATTACCGTGGTCACAATAAATGAGTGGCAAAGGCTTGATGCAGGCTGCTCCGATGCGACAAAAACGTCCAGGTCGACAGCCATTAATTCGGCCTCTATACTTTCCTCACTTCCAAAAAGGGCAAATGGAAGAGAAAAGAAAGATACCTGAGGAGCCAGATACTGAGGCTACAGCAACCCGTCGACAAATACAAAGACGAGCTCAAGCAACTGACAACAGGCCGCACCATTTTGCACGCCTTCACATTGGCTCAAGTTGAGAGTCGGCACTACCGACTTTATACTTGAACGGACAGCGTTGGTTCACCTCGGCCAGCGTTGCAGGAAGCGCGCGACATGAACTATTTTGTTTGTTTTTCGTATCTTTAAGCTCTGAAAGAATCAAGGCACCATGTTCTTTCTCCCGGCGGCATGTAATTCCAAAAGCTTACGAAGGGAGCTTTATCTGGAAGCGACATTTTGCTATTTAGCGGTCCAGGCTTGCGTATTGTGAATAGACGGTCAGCATCGGGGAACTTTAAGCGCCCAAGCTTTCAGTATTAGCTCTTGGCAAATCTACTTTCGAAAATCGACTTACAGGCACAGAAAAATCAAAAACCGACTTTCAGTGAACAAACAAAAAATGAGTGCCTTTCTGCAAAGAGATAATAGCAGCTGAAGGGCGACTCTAGCTAGCAGTGGGCTGTTGCAAGTATAATGAGTATCGAAATGATTCAAATGATTCGAAACAATTCAAGTGAAGTGGGTTGCATCTAGCAATACAGCCAGAAACTATCACTCGCATGTGGCACCATATAGATGCTATAAATTCCCCCCTTTTAAAGTGGCAACGTCCTGCGAGCCACCAAGCTAGATTTCCCATTCAAACCTAATGCCAACCTATGTGAACTATTTATCTTTAAGAAAGAATGACCATGTTCATACCTTAGCTTTCTCGACTTTTACGGTTTTGTGAATTCAGATTTTATGCCGTCGCGTTACATGGTGACACAAGAGTGCCAGCGCCCTCTAGCTATTGTTGCCGTGACAACAAACAACCAGCAGTCTTGTGATAGCCAAGCAGAGAAGCTAAATGTACGCAAAAATTATCCTACTGGCGCATTCTGTGAACACTGTATGTTGTTAATGCTTTTCAAATTACTGTTTGTCACCGACTAACAAATGCTACTAAGTCATTGCTCAATTCAAGAAGCGTCTTTATACATGGAAAACTTCTCGAAAGTTATTGATTCTGTAACAAAATAATGTTGTCTGTAATCTGGTTGCACATGCAACAGAAATAGCGTTGAACATTCTACCAGCGACAATGCTGGAACGCACAATTACTTATGTATTATAAACAGCCAGGTCTTCTGGTGCAGAGTGCATAGAACAGGTTTCAATGAATGGTGACTTCTGTTACTGCTATCTTTGTGCTATGAGGGTTCTTTATTTTTCTGGGGTCACCTGATATATAGTTCAAATCTTTAACTCCTACTTTGGCTACTGTATTCTTCACCGTCACATGACATCACAGTAATGTGACATTACTGTGCCTTATGTGAAACAACCAGTACGCTTTTCAAGTCTAACATGCACTTTTTCATGTGCCTTACAATAGCATTGCAGCTCTCAGGTTGGCGTAACTCATACAGCTGTTTTAATTTAGCTGCACCTTGTACTTGATGACAGTTTTTGTTCACTTGTATTACTTGTATTGTATAGTGAATGAACAAATGAATATATTGTTTACCTTGTGCTTCAAACTAAACATTAGGCCTTTTTCACCTTGTCTACTCGATATTCACAGCACGGGCTTCTTGACTAGGGCTTTTACATTGGGGTAGTTGAACATGTGCGCAGTAGTGACCGGGCACTGTTTTATGAATGACACACACTGCAATGGCATATAACAGGGTGAGTGTTAATGAAGAAGGATGTGCCTGTAAAGTGTTGAGTTTTACCTCATTTGCATGTTTTGTGCCACTTATCATCTAGTAATAATTGTGCATGTCTGTATGCCTTTAAGAATAAGGACTTGTGAGCTTTTTATCTCATCATCCGTCTTTTATTCTTTATCTTTTAAAACTAGCTTGTGCTTGTGTCTTCATATTCACTTTGTCAACTCATTGAACAAATTAATTTGGGGTGTGGTTCCCGTTAACGTGAAACTCTTGACGTGGAAAAAAAAGACAAGTCTGCGTAGCATTGCATCATAGACTTATGACCAGTTCTGTATGGTCTTGAAAGGTCAATAGAAGAGGGGAGGGCACATCTTCATGTTTTCTCTTGACTGTTCTCACGCAGGGTGGAATGGGTGGAGATAATCGAACCCCGCACCAAGGAGCACATGTACGCCAACCTGACGACGGGCGAGTGCGTCTGGGATCCACCCATAGGCGTCAAGATGTGAGTGGGCAGTGCTTGCACCTTGTATAGACCGTTCAAGGCACTGGCAAAAGCAGAACGGCTTCCTGTAGTGGGGAACTGTGTATAAGCATCATAGCTATTCACAAGTCGTCGTGAGTGTAATTGTTGCACCCATAGGTCGGCAAAAAATGTGGAGCTCACTCAGACTCACTCATGAAATATGTTTT
The DNA here is from genome assembly GCF_013339695.2 of Rhipicephalus sanguineus. Lineage (NCBI taxonomy): Eukaryota > Metazoa > Arthropoda > Arachnida > Ixodida > Ixodidae > Rhipicephalus > Rhipicephalus sanguineus. The sequence goes on along the minus strand of NC_051184.2, from coordinate 80,681,279 downwards.
GCCTTTACAAAATATTTTGATCAAACAAAATATTTTACAAACAAAATATTTTGATCAAGAACTTCCTGTGGAAGAGTTTTCGGGGGCAGGTCATGGCACTCCCCCCCCCATCACCTCTGTAACTCAGGCCTCTGATCAATAAATATTGAGCTGGCGTATGAGCTCTAGGGCTTTGAAGTACGTGCCAGTCGAGGGGACTATAAACATGAGCCGACATAAGGTTGATAGTAATGCTGAAATGGTGTAGATAGAACGATAGGTCGGCAAAAAGGTGTGGAGCTCACTCAGACTCACTCAAGAAATATATTTTGTGCTTAGAGCTCACTTGGACTCAGACTCACCAAAGTTTTCTTCAACCGGACTCACTCGGACTCAGACTCGCTAAAAATTTTCTCAACTGGACTCACTCGCACTTAAACTCACCAAAATATTACTCACTTGTACTCACTCAGACTCAGACTCGCGGCTCGATCTGAGTCCGAGTGAGTCGACTCATGAGTGAGTTTGCCGACCTATGGTTGCACCGCCACACTTTGAAAACACATCAAAGGCACACTTGAAAAGAGCTGACTCATTGTAGGATTGGAAGGCAGTTAAGTATTGGCGAGTTTTAGTGTTGCGTACGTAAAACACTGCACTTCGCCTAGTCACATGAGCATAAGTTCTGCACATGCACACAAATGCGCGCAGTCGAGCCTATATATCGGCTTTAAAAGGGATCCCACAATAGTTAGTCTTTTGGTAATTTGATGTGAAAAAAGTGGGCCCCAGGTGGTATGCTTTACTGTATGACGATTAGTCTTCTGTTAGTATACTTCACCAGCTTACTTGGCAGCAAAGCTTGCTAAAGCAAATTCATAATTATGAAGAGCAAGTGAGGCCCCTGCTCCACCAGCCATCCATGTCATGTGACCCGTGCCTTGGTCACCTTTATTAGATGGCATTAGGTTCAATGCCTTGTTGGACAGCATCTGCCAAAGCACTGCTGCTTGGTCAGCATGAACGTGTCCAATGATGCAAGTGGTCACTGTGCTACTAAGACGAGCGCACTGCGGGGTGTGGTGCAACATTTCACATATTAAAAGTGGCGGTGAACATTTTTTCAATTATGTTGCATATTTGCGTGGGATTTCTGAGGAGGCATTAAATTGTTCTATATATCCAGGTTTCGTACAAAGGTGCGTGCTATAGACCTAAACAAAATTATAGTGAGCGAAGGAGACCGTACCGGAAAATAGGAGTTGCATAGCTTCCTGACCGGAAATTCTAACAGGTTTTCTTTGCTTTTGCCATCACTGTGCTCGGGTTCCATATCGGGTACCATTTTGTTCAGAGCTTTAGCTCATAGGCTACTTCAATTTCATTGTTAAACACATGTGGAATGCTTAAATGCTTGCATGAGACAACTGCATGACTGATTTGAATTAAAGTTATTGCATTACGGAGAAGACTTTTTTTCTGAGCTGCTCTAGACAGTGGTATTTTAATTTAAAGCCTCATTTATTTGTATTTTTATTTTTGTTTTACAGAAATTGCCGGAAACCAGTAAGTTGTGAAAGAAATTGAAGCATAACTCTTGCAAATTCTTTATATCACAAAAAAGAAATATTTCAATTCTCTAAAATCTATCGGATCATTTCAAATTGTGCTATCATGATACGCAATATTGCAGCTTGCGTGACGGTATTGTACAGTAACAACTTGAAAAATATTTAGCACAAATGATCGCCGACCGGAGCAACGAAATTACAAATAGCATTCGAAATTTGGGCTCTAGGATGGGCTATTTTTTTCCAGCTACTCCCGCATGTAATGTGTAGATTGTCTGTTACTTTCTTCTTGTCATGCTCAGGAGCAAGACTCCCAGTGTTGCGATTTTTCTGCTGCAGAATTCACCACTTGTGTAAATCTTTTTCCGTCACTGCTGTACGTACCGCTTACGATGCTTTTCCATATATCCAATGTGGAAATCAGTAATAGATGTCGGAGAGGCATCCAATAAACAGACAAAAAAATGTGCTAGCACAGACTGGCACCACATTTGCAATAAGCCCCCACGAAATTTGCTAAAAATTTCTAGGTATTGCACTTAAGATCGTCCTGCATTGTTAAAAACTAGGGGTGTGCGAATATTCGAAATTTCGAAAATTTTTCGAATATTGTTTGCTATTCGATTCGATTCGCACTGAAATTTTACTATTCGAACTATTCGAACTTCCCAGACAAATGCAGTCAACGTCCGGTTGAAAGTGACCCCTTCAGGTTTTCAATATGCTTCACCTCATAACACTCTCGTATTGCGGCAAAGCTGCCTTTCAAGCTCCGTTACGGTCGAACTTGGGCAAGAGACAAAGTCCGGTTGGAAGTGGTCCCCAGATTTTCAATATGCTTCACCTCATCACACCCCCGTATTGCGGCAAAGCTGCCTTTCAAGCTCCGTTACGGTCGAACTTAGCCAAGAGACAGTCAACGTCCGATTGGAAGTGGTCCCTAGATTTTCAATATGCTTCACCTCCTCACACCCCCGTACTTCGGCAAAGCTGCCTTTCAAGCTCCGTTACGGTCGAACTTAGCCAAGAGACAGTCGACATCCGTTTGGAAGTGGTCCCTATATTTTCAATATGCTTCACCTCATCACACCCCCGTATTGCGGCAAAGCTGCCTTTCAAGCTCCGCTACGGCCGCAAATGTATTAACTCAAGAAAACGCTGGTTCCAATATGGAGATGAAAGATGTGGCAGAGTTGGGGGCTCAATTAATGCTGTTTTGGACCTGAAATTTGGGCAGGAAGTCCGAAAAATTCGACGCCGAAGCTTTTTAGCATCCAAAGTTTCAGATGTTCTTATATATCAACGTCTACGAGGCAGATTTGGAACTCCAGACTTGAAGAGAGCACACCCTTGTCTGCCACGTCAGTTGGCCTTCCACAGAAGTTGAAAGAGGAGGAGAGGCTGAGGAAATGGCATCTCTGCCTATCACGTGTAAAGTGTTGTCGGCAACACTTTGGTTGCACCAAATCATGTACATAAATACAATTCGGCCTCTACATTGCCTCATTCTTGATAAGAAAGGCAACTATGAAACATGACCCCACCAGCACTTCATCAACCTAGCGAAAAGAAACACTTTCATGTTGCTATCTCACAAGAACATACTTAGGTATTCTCTGCAACTTTTTCTGTAATTTCACTTCGAACTATTCGAAAAATGTTTGAGAAATATTCAAAAATTATTCGAAATTATTCGATTCGATTCGCACTCAATCTTTATTATTCGAATTTGCTTCGCACCCAAAATTTTGCTATTCGCACAGCTCTATTAAAAACATGTTTTCGGTAAAATGTGTAGCTGAAATGCCGATGAATTCTATAGTGCATTTTTTGGTAGACCAAAATATTATAGGGTTTCTTCTAAGTGTGTTGCATTATAGGAAAGCACCTTACCATAGAGCTTGCTTCTGATGCATAGTTAACTCCCGTCAAATTTTCAGCAGTATTTTTTACAGACCTCGTGTTGTTGCCGAAGCCAGCTTAAAGCATTTGATGGCGGTAGTGTGTAGCAATGGGGTAATTTGCTTATTGATAACGTTTTAGAGGCTTCCGTTGAAAGCACTCAATGATGCAATAAAGTGGTCATAGGCAAAAGGGAATTAATAAAATGAAGGACAAAAATCACCAACCAAGGCACAGCTGCTAACGCTGTAAATGAATGAAAGAAGACAATTTTGAGGGCTCGTTTCTTTGTTTGACACAACTTTAATGAAAACCAGCAGATAATGAAGGCATGGAAAGAATGGGGTACATTAATTGTACTGTTTTAAGTTTATTATATTAATTGTGATAAAACTTGCCGCCGGCAGGGACCGAACGTTCAGATTACGCGCCCGATGCTCTTACCATCTGAGCTACAGCGACGATCGTCCCCTTGTCCATTTTGTGGGGTATTTATGTGCATGCAAACCCTGGGAGTGTTAGCGCCGCTCGCAGCTATGACGGCGAGTGTGGAACACTCTTTCTTTGCCAGCTGATGCTGTAGCTATTGGCCACGAGATCGAGCGGAGTCGCCACCTGGCGGCTTCTGACTGAACCGCGCCTAGTGTGGATTGCTCCATGTGTCGTCTGCTAGCCACGTTGTGTTTGCATATGCGCGTACGTCATGCAGGTCTTCAAATGGCGGTTTGTTCCGTTGCGTTAGTGCAACTTTAACCGCTCGTACGTATGCCTAACACGATGTAAAGAAGCATTTGGCCTTGATTGGCTGTATATGTACTGTAATAAGATCAGAGAGTGCATTTGTCAAGAGTGCTGTGTGTGGTCGTCGTACCCTCCGTTCACGAGAGTCATATCAGTGTAGGTGCCGCTCTGTGGTTCAAGCGCATTGCAAAGTGCACTTGGCGTTGTCCTAAAGATGAGAAGTATTAGATCTCATGTGAATATAGCCTTTTAGCGGCTCAGTGGTAAAAAAAAGGGCTCTCATATCCACTTGCGGGTTGTGGTTAGGTGTATAACTTCGGGACTGTCATTTATAGGTTACGCGACGCGCTTTAGTTGTGTATGGTCCTGGTCCCATTACACAGAAATATTTCTGTTAAGTCACGTCTGACACTTCGGTACTTAATTTGTCCCCTAAAAAGAACAGAAAATGAAATGTACGGAAATCGCAAAACTGAGTTGCCTTGCGCAGTTTTAACATGTGCTGAAATTTATACAAGAACGCCCGTGTACTTAGATTAAGGTACGCGTTAAAGAGTCCCGATGGTCAAAATTAATCCAAACGGCGTACTTTACATTTATGTTGTAGTAATTTCACGCGAAGCCACATCTTTTTCGCTTTACATTATCTTGAACGTTTGTTGCGGTGTAATAGATGGACGGAAGGCAGTGGACATTATTCGCGTGAAAAAACGTACTTTGGTTCCGTGAAATAACCGGGCCTTTGTTCCATTACTGTCATGCAAGTAATTAATTGAAGAAAGTTCCGTGCTGTACAGTTACCTTTGTGTACTGTTACTAGAATAAAAAACAAGCATGTGCGTACTAAACACTTCTGTAGCGCTAAAGCGCTGTCAGCCACGTAGCTTTCCTCAGTAAACCTATCAAATGTCCTACATTGCAGAACTGAATAAAAAATGCGGATGAATATTTGAGCACGCAGTGCACAAAGTGCTATTTGAACTCATGGCGCAGGAATACGGGCTTTCTTTTTGTTGGGGGGTAACCAGATGAACAAGAAGTAAATATTAATTCAGTCGTGCTACAGCAATGCGTAGTAGGTGGAACACTAGCTGAACATGTACAAATAAAACAAGAAAACGTCATCCATTGCGAAAATGCCGACTGTTCCCGAAGGAGAGCAACCCCGTTCGTTGGCAGAATGCGCTTCTCTCTCAAGTAATAGTGACGTTCGGCGCGCTTCGTGCTTTAATTCGGGAATGAAGAGCGCACATATTCCCAGAAAGCTGCAGTCAACGCATTTTGTTTGCCGGAAATCGGGTCAAATCGCTCACAACGAAGCGCTGTTGTGTGTGTTTGCATACGCGCCGACGACCGCCTATCTACACTGGCGCGGCGACGGTGCTGCCACCTGTAGCCCGATCTCGCGGCGAATACAAAGGTGGATTGCTAAATGCAAAGAAATAATTATGGAGTTATACGTGCCAAAATCGCAACATGATTATGAGACATGCCATGTTAGGGGACTCCGGATCAATTTTGAACTCCTGTGATTCCTTAACGTGTGCTTGAATCTGCGAGTACATAGCTGTTTTTGCGTATTCGCCCATTGCAATGCAGCTGCCGTGGCTGGGAATGGTGGGAATGGAACGCACATCCTCATGTTTAATGCACACTCAATAACCTCTGAGTCACCATGCCAGGCATTGAGAAGCGTAAAAGTGCACACCAAGCATGCCACACTTTATGATGATGGAAATTTAAGAAAAGCAAGTTGTTTTAAAGTGCGGCAGCATAGGGCAATGTCACTGAGTTGAAAATGTGAATTATTCACTTACGCCTAGTTACTGCTCTGTCCGTGCAGCAAGCTGACCGATGACAACCAGTGGTGGGAGCTGTTTGACCAGAACACGTCGCGCTTCTACTACTACAATGCCAGCAGCCAGCTGACCGTCTGGCACCGACCAAAGAACTGTGACATCATCCCACTAGCCAAGCTACAGGTCAGTGCCCTCTCGAAGCTGCTGACCGAGGCGAATTAGAGACAGCGACAGTCACGTGGCATGCTGATCGCTGCTGTCCTTTCTCCTGTCTTTGCAACGCTATTAAAATAATCAGTATAGCCTTTTCATAACTGTAAAGCTAGCTTTCCTGCGATGCAGTTAGCCCAACTAATGGCAGCTAGTCACTTCTGCAAACAACATGTTCAAGCACATTTCGCTTGCGCTATGACGCGGAAAATGCGGACTCGGGTCTTTTGATATAAACGCGCACAATAGACAAGCCCCAGCACATGCAACTAGGAACTCCTCTCCAGTTGAAGCACAACAGGTGCCACCATTAGTTGGCCGAATGTGTACCGCAGGGAAGCACACTTGCAGATTATGAAAAGATTCTATTAGCCATGGCATTGCTGAGAAACTCGCACAGAACCCTATAGAGGCAACCTGAATGACCTGTTGTGTAAACTGGCAGTGCCTCATAAAAGATACTGTATGTAATCATGCGTGACTGACACATCATGCTGTTGAAACCTTTTCTTAACTAGCACACTAATGATTCCGTGTGAAAAAAACTCTCTGGCCGCCACAGTACAAAGGCCCCTATGGTGTATTGTGCGTATTCGTGACACCATAATCTGCATTATGACAGCGACACACTTGCTGGGTCTGCATTTCAGCTGTCTTTGCCACTTCCAAGTAGCAGGCCGCTGGCCTGGCCGACCACCCAACCTTGATTGTTAGAGTCATGGACTGTTTCACCACTCACTCTTATGGCGAATTCCATTGAGAGAACAGGAGTAGGGGCGCCGTGCAGTGAGGAGTGGGGTGCAGAGCACTGAGGGCAGTGTTACTCGATCTGCCACTGGAATGCAGCACGCTTCCAGAGAGCAGGTGGGAGGGAGTAAAAAAAATGAGAGAGGAGAAATGTTATGCATCCCAGCATCCTCTGCTGCGAAGCACGTGTGATCTGAGCCGGGCGGTCGGGGAAAGCACATGTGGCAGTGATCGGTAGGACGCACTCGCTTGCTTGCCATCCTGCAAAGTTGCCGCTTCCTACTATTACATGATGGAATCGCAAGCTCAGCGCATCCTGCTTTCTTTGATGCAACGTCAGCCACCGTCTACTACAGAAGTTAAAGTGAATTTGATTGCTTTTTTGCTTGTTTGAGCGCGCACGTCGCACATGCATTTTCGCGCGCGCGGCCACGCGTTTAGTGATTGTTTGTAGGGACCCTAGCCCACTAGTCTTACCGTAAAATGCCGAGCAAGCGCCCCCCTTACGGGGAAGGATAATCCGACCAGATTTGAAGGGGATGGGGGGGCTCGCTTGTCCCAAACCGAAATTCAAGATTGTCAAGTATTTCGGCAAGACGACGACGCTTTGCTGCCACCGTCCCCCGTGCATTTGATGACAGGCAAGGTAGACGAACACTACCAGAATCTACCGCAACGACGTCAAAATTGTTGGAGCCAGAGCACCACACACGCTTCGCTGCCGCCATTGCCGCCGTACACGAGCAAGCGAAATACAAACAAGTGAGGAGGATTGTTGGGAGGGTATGAGCAGATATGACGTTAACAAGTCACGTGACTTCCTGCGTTCTTCGCTCACTCCGCTTTTCAACGGGGAGCAGACTGAACTGCTCTTCGCTGCTCTCGGCGCAGCAGAAGCGCTCTCGCTCTACCAATGGATGACGGTGTTCCAACTCCTGTTCGACCACTGAAACACGCCGGCTCTGAAGAGAGCACTTTCAGCGTGCTTTTGAGTGCTTCTGCTCTCCCAATGGAATTCGCCATTAGATCTTCCACATGAAGCAGATTTGTGTGTGTATCTATGACACCACATTATGCCATGCCTAAGGGCATGCTTTCGAAAAAAAAAAAGGTTGAAATAGCTTTATTTCCTCTATTTCTAGGTATGGAGGGCCCAATCTTAAAAAAGAAATGTGGCGAAATGTCATCTAAGTGCAATGCTAACTGGTATAGTATTAACTGGTATAGGCTTAATTAGTTAATTACAAACTTAGTTGCACCTTCAACAAATGTAACTTCGCTCCAGTATATCTTAAAAGCAACTAAGGACTTTGAAATTAAGTTTCCGAAGCTTAAATGAGCCTTCATTGTATCAGAAATAATAAGTTGTGTGTCATTTCTTACTGCTTAAGGGGGGATGCTGCTGTTTAAAAACTTTTAATTTTAAAATTCTTGATTGATTTTGTTGAAACTTGCTGAGTTTATGTATACTACTATTAGCGTGCTGGTTTCATTATGCAATTATTTTTCTGGTCTCGTGTGTAGTTTCTTAAATATTGAACATTTCATGTGCCTTTTTCCGTGCAAGATTTTTCCCTTAAGTGGTAGAATTACAAAGTAGATCAGCATATCACAATAATCTGGAATGGGAACTGTATGCAATAAAACAAGAATGGATGTACTTAACCCATTTAAACAAAAGTTACGCGATGTTGAACATTTGCGAGTGGAATCCCAGCAGGGACTCACTCGTGAATGTTGTGGTTTCACTTCCAACCAAAACCAGCTGGTATAACCCTCTTAAGGAGGTTACAGACAAGCTCACTATAGTATTGTGGTTGGAGCCTGAATTTGTTCATTTGTCGTAAATAACATTAATTTTTCTCCTTCTGTGCATCTTTTCACAAGAATACCTGTAAACAGGCACATGACTAATGCCATGGAGTAAATTGCAATCACAGGAAGGTGCATGATGTCTTGGTTTTTGTCTTTATAGAGGACATCGTAGTATAGAGGCACAGTGCGTACAGCCCCACCTGTAGTGTCCTCTGTAGTGTACTTACAGAAAGATTGGTATTGTAGATGTATGGTATGCAGAACAGGTTTCTTTCAACCACACTTTTGTTTCAAGCATTCCCACTTTACAGTACTAGTATGTTTTGGTTTAAGTTGCGTATGTTCAGATCAAGGTCAAGTTGAACTCCCAAATGCATGTGCACATCTTGTTGAAATGTAGAAGTTTCTTTTTATATACTTTAGAATAGAAACACGAATTTTGTTTTTGTCATATTAGTAGATGCTGGGCCTTCCATGGAACTCTCGTTATTTTCTAGTTTCAGTTTCGGTGTGGGGGAAGAAAGAAACGATGAGGACACTCAAATTGAACATAGCGTGTTGCCACTCATGTTTAAGGCCTCGTAGATTGGGGGGGCTTGTGCCTGTTTCGAATGGGGAACAGTATCAGAACTTCACTGTTTATTACCTTGATGATCATTCTAGTTTAGTGGCACAGCTTTGCGTGCTCGTTTCAAAGGGGCCTTTTTTCAACCAGTTTTAAAGGCATGCACGATGATTTGAACATCAACGCAGAATCACCACATACGCCATACAGGCATTTTGTAAATGAGCCTGAAATTTTGCTTACGCGGGAGCGAATATTGCACGCTGATTTGCTCGCAGCTGTAACGGTTTCCAAAGGTTGTCTTCGCCGCAGTGCAGAGGTGTTGTGCAGTCAAGCATGCACAAAGTACTGCGCTGAAGCATATTAATACCCCTGTTACACGGGCACCCGCGAACTCTGTTTAACTCCCTTATCTTTATGTCAACAGAGATGTGGTCCTTGTCACATAGTCTCCCTTATGCCAAGGAAGTTAAATGGAGCATTTCGCAAAGGGAGTTCGGCGATCTACATTAGCGGTACTCTCATCCCCAGTAATCTGTAGTTTTGGAAAAAACTGCGAAAACAAAACAGCCACAGACAACGCAGTAATGAATTTTATCAATATTAAAAATTCCTTCACTGCATAATGCATTCACAACGTGCGTTTAACAAAAAAAAAAGTAAGCGTATAAGCACGCATACTCTTTGCCCGATGCCTCGCGAAAACCGTCATGCCACCAGTTTGAATAAGCGTGTCCAAGTCCGTGTGCACCGTCTTGTTTACATCTGTGCGCACTGTTCCGTCCTTATTGCGATGCTCTTTATTAACATTACCAAAAGTCAAAGCAGTGAGTGACGCGGGTTCTTCCTTTTCTGGTCGTGCCGGCAGCACATGCGAACTGTTGTGGAACCATCCGCAGCAAGGGCTTCGTGGACTGAATGTGAGACCTGTGCTCATCCGATAATGGAAAGGACAACATTATCTAGGTGGTAGCGCAACTACAAAGAAATCGATGACAAATTGCAGTGTGTTTGACGATCAGCGCACATAGAGAAAATGCATACCAAAACAAGCATGCAGTGTTGCCAGCACTCCGCTCAACAATACTGCCAACATGCTTGCAGGTACACGTTTCTGTGATAAAAGCAGAAAGCGTTTTTGATTTCGATTTGAATAAAATATAGCTTTTGTAGTCATATGTACAATTTAGAATGTTTTCAGCGTGATTAGGCGTGAAATCTTGCATGCAGACAGAGGTGCAGCAGCGCCTAATGGACCTCTCGCAGCTTCTTCTGAAAGCTCATAAAATTGCCTTGTGACATGGTCACAACTCCATCTCAGTCGAACTCCCTGATGGAGTTTTACATATATGGAGTTTAACGGAGTTTGGTGGTAGCCGTGTGACAGGGGTATAAGAATGGAAAGGGTCCAGTATTGCAGGACATAGGTAGTCTGTGTTTCTCAACTACATTCACACCTACCCATGTCACAGCATGATCGTTGAAACACCTAGTCACTGTACTGGCAGGCCTTTGTAGCTATTTGGGAGGTTGCTGTCATGATTTAAGCCCTTGAGGGCTATTGAAAGCATGCATTTGTTTTATGCCAGGCTGCATGATCTTTTGGACAATTTCATGGTCCCTCGGGAGCCTGGAAGATTGCAGTTTTTCTGCGTAATGCTTTGTTTCGTACAGCGATGGCTTCTGTTAGTTAAAGCATGTACAGTTGGCATCGAAAGTTTACGGGTAGCTGCTTCTGTGAAGAAGTCCAATTGTTGAGCAGTTTGCACCCCCCATTGTACAGTGCTCACAGATTGAAATGCAACAGTCTAGGACTGAGTAATGCGCTCTCTTTTGTCTTCACTGCCTTCAGTTCATGTTATATAGGTGTAACTTCAGCATAAACACTTCCGTCAGAGCCAATATTACCTTTAGCAGCCCGATTTCTTAGCAACGTGACACAGTTATCTCGAGCAATTGTGCATACCAGTCATTATACCAAAAGTTCTGATGTTGCATTTCAATCTGTAAGCACTGTACCTAACCTGTTAATGTCAGCTTAACAGGACAGTGATAGGCAACTGTGGGTGCCAGAAATAATTAGCAGTGATAATGCCCAATGTGTTTTGAGAAAAACACTCACTGTTGGGCCAGTTCTTATAGTAATCGCTGCACACTTCAAATTTGCACACCTCTGATAATTTTGTCAGGCCATAGCCATCACTGATCTTACATGCATAACCTTGTTCTTTTAATTCAGCTTGACCAGCAGCATTTTCTTAAAAGGGATTCTGCGGGACACCTGGGGCCGTATTCCAAGATCGCCTTCAGTGACAGTGTCACTTTGTGTGACGTAGAATCTCGCTAGTCCAATGATTTAAGCAACTATTTGCCCGCCTTTTCTGAACTAGTCAATCAGCGTGCATTGAAATTAATATTGTGACGATCTCCAAAAGTGATCGTCTTGGAATACAGCCCCTAGAGTTGTACGGCATTCTTGGTTGGAGAACACCTGCTGCGCTATACTTAGGAATGATTCCGAATATATGACTTTTTATTTTTGTAAAAAAAAGGCGTTCTCAAAATGGTGTACATAACAAGTACATATGAAATACTCCAATTTAGACTGATATGGTTCGGTTTGCGAATAGCATAGACTACAGAATGTGGTTCTTCGTTGTGTCTCCCGGTTGGGCCGCAAAACAGTGACACCTCCTCGATGACGGGACAGCGACGTCATTCCGCATCACAATGGCATCTGGTTATCTGCGTAGCGCACGCCACTACTTCTTTTTGCCTGGTTCCTTTTGCCATTCTTGTGTTCTCAATTTTATTTCTTTTATCTTGTTGACCACCTTTAGTGTGCATTTGTGTTATACCATACGTGTTATGCATGTTCCTTCGCATCTGTGCAATGTGACAGTGCATAGACCCTCGTGGGAGGTCTCGCACCCTTATTAGTTTTGATTGGGGATCACACCTGCGATTACCAGAGAGGCCAGTGTGGGCCGACTATGGATGTGGATTCAAAGCCAAAGTTGTTGGTCTTGTTGAGTAACTAGCCAAGCAACTTAATGAATCCTCAGCTAGTCGTGCGCAATTTCGGAAAACTGATCATATCTCTGAAAGTGACAACCGTAACTACTGCACCCTGGCTCGACCGTGCTGAAGCTGTTTTGCAAGCGGTATGCTTACTGAAAAGTTCCGTATGTCATTCCTGTGATTCCGTATCTTCCGTATATTCTTACGGATAATATGATTTTCTTAAGAAATTTCGTACGTTTTACGTACAATTATTACAGATATATTTGAAATTATTGGGACGAAGTACAGAACTTTTCACCACACATTGCACACATTGTCATTCTCTGGTCACCGTAGGTGAATTCCTACTGCCTGAAGATGTTCGCCTTGTTTCTGCATGGCACATTGATAGTATGACAATAAGGTGGGGTCCTGAGCTGCAGCAGTTTGCTTTTTCCCTGCTTTTTATTTTGAACGCTGTGCGTTTGGGTGTGGTGGGTGTTGCAGACGTTGAAAGAGAGCACAGAGCTCGAAGAGCAGATCTTGAGGTCACCGGTTAGGAAAGAGTCCGTGGGAACGCAGACCAGAGTAAGTGCCCCTCTTGTTCCCTCGCATTTTCTAAACCACAGGCACGTCTTTTCTGAATTCCTGCAATAGTTTTGCACTGGCTGTCAGGGTGCCTTAGTGGAAGCTAACTTGCAGTGGTTGCATTTGAAAACTCTTTCTTAACAAGCTCGCACCTTGGGAGCAGCAAATGCAGGTCAGTCAGCAGCAGTAGTTCAAGGAAGCACTTATTTTAATGAATTTCATACAATTGGAACTTTGTTCAGAGGCTAAGAGGTCATTAATTAGCCTTTACTCATGCCTTCCACAGTAACGATATGGCTACTGCAATCAGCAGTTGTTGCACTTCCTTTGTGACAACTGCTTCAGCAGCATAGGCTTTGTTGACCTTGGTGAGCAGTTACAAAGCCTCGAGGTGAAGTAAAATCCAAAGTCTCTTTTGGACAATGTTGCTATGGGAATGCAGTTGTCGTAAGTGACTCAAGCCATGAAGTTGACATCCATTGCGGCACCACCCAAACAGCATGTTTGCAAATGGCTGCTCTCTACGGGCTGTCAGTTTCCTCACTCATTTGTTGTTTCTGTTAATTTATTAGTTTTGCATGCAATGCAATGGCTTCAGTCATTCCATTCTTTCTTTGTTGCCTGCCTTGCCAAAAATATGCATGTCACGAGGTCTGGCAGTGCATTCCCCTTTGATGTGGTTCATATGCTAAGCGTTCCAGATGTCACAAAGACCAGACGTGGTCCAGACACTGATGACTCTGGCTGCTTCACCACAGGTGTTGTATGGCAATGCGGGTTTTAAAAAGAATGATTCAGTGGCTTGTGAGCCACGGAAGCACTGAAATTCAGTCAAGTTGCTATTTAATTTGCTGTAAAAAGAATGCCGCAGCAGGGCACACATTCCTAGAAGGCAGTCTCAGGCAACTCCGATTGCCGTTTTCTGTGTGGTGGCGCCTGTTCTGTCACAATATTCGTAGCTTAGGACGCTTACCGCAGAAAAAGAACAAAACACAGATCGATATTCATGAGCGCTATACACAGCTGAGCTTTATTGAGGTGAAGCACAAATACATACACCGTAAATACATAAATTGTCTGCCGCAGTGGTGTAGCGGTTACAGTGCTCGGCTGCTAACCTGAAGGTCGCGGGTTTGATCCTGACCGCGGCAGTCGCATTTTAATGGAAGCGAAATGCTAGAGGCCAGTGTACTGTGCAATGTCAGGGCACGTTAAAAAACACCAGATGGTCCAAATTTCCGGCGCCCTCCACTATGGCGTCCCTCATAATCATATCGTGGTTTTGGGACGTCAGACCCCAACAATTATTATCTCTTGACAAAAATACATCATCATTAATTGTAAAGTAACCTTGAAATTTTTCGTGTTATTTGAATACTGCCAAGTGGCCCTAGAATTTTTATTTATTTATTTATCAATACTGTTGGCCGAAGGCCGTTACAGTGTGGTTGCAAGACAAGATATACAAAATAGTAGTGCTGCAGCGGTCGAGAGCAGATTCAAGGCACAATACACGCAAAAGGCACAATGCAGTAGGAAACGTAATACAATGATATGGTAGGTACAAGCAAGAAGAATCATGAACAATAAGACATCAGGGTGTCATCAGTTTTGCCACAGCCGCTAGATGAAACAGTTGTAATACAACCAGGAACAACAGTCTTAATCAGGCAAATTGCTATCAGTAAAGTACAAGCTACGTGTTTCCAGCTGAAGTGATAAGTTTACTAAGCCCGGTTTCAAACTTACTTACACTGCCTACTGTTAGAATGAAACAATTTGCATACAAAAGGATTTCTTACGTCTCGGGTAAAATCGCACATGTTACCTTGTGGAATCTTTACAGCAAGGTGACCTTTGTAACGAAGTATTTCAAAGGGGCCACGCATCGTTGTACGTGTGTTTGACTGTAGTTCTTAGGTTTGCATCGGCTACAGGACTCATGCGATGCTGGACTGCTGTTGCAGGTACGAGAGGAACCAACAACATGCACCGTCTCCACGCAGACGAGTCCAGCCCCGTCTCCACGGCAACACCGCAAGGTTAGACTTGTCCTCATTCCCAGACGCTTGCTTGACTCGGTCTGGAACCAGTGCAGTACGCATGCAAAATTCGATCGGGAAGACGGAATAAAAGCCGAGACATTTGAACATGAACCAAAACCAAACTCCAACGTGGTGGATTACCAGCTAGAGTTACCATTGGATGTTCCCAACAGATCACCTACTAGCTCAGTCACATGTTGTTTCTGACGTAAGCTCTTGACGGAGGCTAAGACTATAGTTGGACGACCGTGTCATAGCCCCTCCTTACAGTGTGTGCGCGTGCACATGAATGATGCGCAGCGGGAAGCGTTGCGGTGTGGGGCGCAACTGCCGCTGCACCACTACATCCTGGAGCAGGCCAAACTGCTGGGCTATCGGCTGGACCTGTTCGAGGACGGCTCTTCGTCGTCGGCCTCCTCGGCGGCCGGCGACTGGGGCCACGACAACGACGACGAGGAAGACTTTGCGGACGACGAGGCCATGAGTGCGCCGTCCTCGCCGTCGTCCTCGCAGGACGAGGGAGACGGCCACGACACTGCTGCCGGTCGCTTCTCTGGTAAGACCAGACTGGACAGAGGTTCTGCTGTGCTAGTTTCATTGAATATTGAAAGTTTCTTACACAAAATGTGAGATGTGTGTATTTAGTAGTTTTTTAAAGGGACATAAAGTGAAAAAATTAATTGGTTTAGTAGATTGATAAATCGTACTCTGAAAACTGTAATCTCATTAATTTCACCATGATAGCTTTGATAATAGAGTAGAAAATGAAGGTTAAAGTCTCCTTTTTAAATTTTGCACGAAGTCTCTGTGTGCAACATTGGCCCAGCGAAATATTCTGAAACTTGGTGTGTTAAGTTTATGGCCCCCTCAGAGGACAATGTGCTTCATTTTTACTGATTAAGAATGATGTAGGTCCTAGCAGGTGCCGTCAGAATTTATGACGTCGTAGAGATTGGTGCAGGAACTTCAAGGTGGCGGCACTACCCGCATTTTCTTTTTTTGCGCGTTTTCTCACTTACCGTGCATCTTCTTGCGGTAAGCTTAAGTGATTTTGATATTGTGAAAGAGTAATTTACTAATGCGAGAAAAATTGGTTCTCTCATAAGTGTCCCTCTAAAGGACACTAAGGTGAGAAACTAAATCATTTTAAAACTGATAAATCATTCCTTCAGGACTTTACTTACATTCATCTTGCAATCATAGGTTTACTATTAGAAGGGAGAACGAAAGTGAACATTTAACTAACTACTGAATGTCACTCCGAAACCCCAGCATTTGAACGTCAGCAGAGCGTCCTAAATTTCACACTTCTCTTTGTGGTTTGGTTGCATTGGTGCAATAAAATCTCCTTAAACTTGCTATGTCAAGTCGTGTTAAAGGGCCCCTCACCAGGCCACATAGCAAATTTTAGTTAGACGCTGGAAGTTGTTGTGTGCCAGATGAAGAGCAGTATGCCGCAAGAATTTTTCAAATCGGTTCATTACGAGCTGAGAAAAACAATAATTTGTAGCGGCGCGAAATCATGATGCGAGGAGGCGAATTTCAAACCCTTGCCACTCGCCCCGTGTAGCCTTAGCAAGCCAAATCCCTTCCCTGCCCTCTTCACTTGAGACATACGCATGAACACGTCATGCGCATGCATGGTCACGTGCGCATGACGTGCCCGAGCACGCGAGCGGCGTTGCACGGCCGCTACGTTTTTTTTTTTTTTTTTTTTTATGTAGCGGCCGTGGGCGTTTTGTCGGCATTCTCTGTGGTGTACTGCCTGTTTCTGCGGGACGGGCATGAATTGTACGGGCACGAGAGTGGCGGTATCATGAGCCAGTGCCGCATTAACGTTTACTTGGACGCGGTAGAATAAATGAGCATAATTAGCGCTCGAACGCGCCAGAACATTACTTTCTTTTCCAGGGCTTGCGTCTGCTCGATGCGCTAACCGCGGGGACACGAACGCATGGGAAAGGGAGGCACATTAGCCCCGCATCTCGCTGCAATTCACGAAAAGAAGTGAAAAAGACGCACACATTCCCTTTGTGTGTGTCATTATTTCACTCAAGTTTTATTAATCTATTCAAGCAACAAATTACACAAACTACACATGTCGTGTCAAATAATTATCGCAGTGTCACGTGCTACTGTTGGCGACGTCAGAGCACAGTCGTCTACGTAGAGGAGCGACGTCACAGCACTACGATCTACGTAGGGCCATTTTCTAATGTACGTCATCCCCTCATTCTCTAAAGCGCGCGCCCGCGAGAGCAAGGGCAAGCAGCGTTTACCTTGAAATTTGACCCATTTCCGCGGCGCGTAGCGTTGCAAATTTTGGCAGACGTGATTGTGAACGCCCAATGTATGCATTGCGCTCGTTAGCTCAAAATTTTCAAGCCTGGTGAGGGGCCCTTTAAAGAAACAAGAAAGAACACGTTTTGGTTAAGCCTAACTGTCAATATTTGAATTGTCCATGACTGTACATTGTCGCTGTGGCAAGCGGAAGCCGCATACTTAGCCATCGCACTTTGGTGTGCAGCTGAGAGTGATAACGGCAGCTGGACATCGGGCTCTCCTGTGGGGCACCCTGCGGCCACGCAGCACGCTTCCCTGCGACGGGTTGGCCACTCCCGGCCGGATGGTGGAAGCCTGCTGGAAAAGTCACAGGTGCGCAGTGTTTGTTCTACTTAGGGGGAGATTCAAGGGAGAGGGCCTTTAGTTGTTTTTTTTTTTTTTTTTTTTGAATTAAGTAGTACTGCGTGACCTTGGTCAGAGTTCTGTATTGGGGGGGAGGGGGAAGCCTTTGCCCACCTTCCGTCCATTCTGGTCCGAATCTAAAGAAATCATAGCTCAAGTTAAAGAAGTTTACTTAATCTTCTAGAGATTGTGCATAGTGCAGTGAGAAAATGCATGCACTAATCAACCACGAAAGAGTTTGTCTCGGAGCGCTCGACAACACACCGCTGTGGTTGTGTTGCGTTGTCGGGAGAGGCCTGACAACGAATCACTAAGGGTTAATAGTGTGGATGCTTGCTCAGTAGTTGGTGCCAGTTTTATATAGTTGAAAAAATGCTGGAGGGCACTTGCATTAGCAGAAGTGACTTTCTCAGAATTTTGTGGTAGATGAAGTGGGATTGCTACGGAGCCAGCAGCTACGTATTCATTGGTCATCGAAACAATCGGTCACATAGTGTGCTTTGGTCTGACCAAACAACACCATAATACAACTAACTGCTAAAAAAACCTTTATTATTTGCCCACCAAGTAAAGCTGAGGTATATCGTTATGGCATGCCAGGCTATTTGTTTAATGCAAAACAGTTCATCTTATCCATTTGTCTTCCTTAGGAAAAGTAGAAAGGCTTGTGTTTTGGGTTTACTACCAGCTTTTTGTTCTGTTTAACAACCGTACTGAACACCTCGCCAATAGACCGTCTCCGTGATTTGCAGGTGCATGTTTCTGCGTTCCACATTTGCTCGACTAGTAAAAGCTACCAATCGTGGTTCAAACGAAGATGATGTGCACATGCTCTGGCGTGTGTATTGTATGTGGCTTTGCCACGAGAGCATTGTCCACATTTTTCAGGTTGTAAAGCAAGCAAACTATGCCTGTATGTGTTGTTTTGAAAAAAGTGACCACAAAACAATTAATTTGCTTCGATCTGCTTGTTGCGCAGTCATTCCAAGTGGCGGGGGGCTCCCGGGAGGCATCGCCCGCTCTGCGGCCGCTGTCCGCCGAGCGCAAGCCCCCGTCTGAGAGCGACATCGTCCAGTACGCCCAGGACAACCTGAACCGGCACAAGCGGGGCCTGTTCCGCCGCAAGTTCTCCCTGCGAGACATGCTCTCCTGGTCCAAGGACCCCATTCGACAGCCCATGATTATGACCACCGACAAGTCCCTGAAGCACGACGCCTGCCACCTATTCAAGCTCATACAGGTGTGTCACGCCCTGCTCTTGCACGCAGTCATGGACAGTTTGAGGTCTCGAATAGCTCCTCTCATGGAATGCATGGACGCAATACACACCGTAGTGTTAACGAATACGTGGACATTTATTAAAGGGGTCATGAAGCACCCCTTGGGCTGATTGAAAAAACACATCCTGCGGAAAGCTGACACGGCTATGAACTGCTCTGCCAAATATTACAGTCGTGCGCGCCGCGTAATGGCCACAAGCGGAGCGCGAAGTTGCCGTTTCCCCAGGCACCCTTTTTTCAAACAGAGGCCGGTTCTCACTCTCGTCGGTGGGCGGGGCGTCTGTCCGCTGTACGTCGCAAGAGACATAGCATGCTTATTGGCCGATAGCCGACGTAAATCGAGAGCGGCGTTCGGATCAGATGCGCTTCTTGCCGCGGGGTGCCGCCACTTGCCGGCGCCGCACTCCTCAGTACACGGTAGCCGCACTCGCGCAAGCGAATCACAGCGGGAGAGCGATCGCATTTCATGATGCGCGCTGGCGTAACTTCTTTCCCCCATGCCATCCCTCCCTGTCTAGCTTCCAGTGCGCTCGTCGGCACGAGAAAAGAGAGAAAGCGCTGGGAGCGTGCGCCAAACCCCTGTAACTCCGCTGATTCTTGACGGATTGGAGAAATTTTTGCGGCAATCGATTCGGGAGGCAGTACACTCCGATACTGAGGCCATTAGATCATTACTTGGAAAAGTGGTTCATGACCCCTTTAATAGCTTTTCCGTCGACTAGCTCGCCAAGTCCCCCCCTCCCCCTCCCCCCCAAAAAAAGAGAGCGAGCGAAAGTTGGCGCTGTGTGTGTGTGCGGTGGCGCCACTGGCACCACAGTGCCAACTTTTGCTCAGCGGCGACTAAGCTCACTGCGCTAACTACTTTGTGCGGGTGCCATGAGGCATGAAACACTTTACAGAGAATGTGAGCACCCCCACAACAGTTGACAGGCATGTAGTACATGCAGCCTCGTGTGTTTTGACAGTGCCTTCACAGTCGCCTCTGCTGTTTACCGTCCCCAGCTTTGATTAACTTCATGATTATCGTGCATGACGGTCAGGTTCTCAAATGCTCAAGGAACGAAAGAAGCATTACACACTAGTGCAGACAAGGATAAGGGCACTTTTTTGCACCTACTGTAGATTAAGCCAGTTAACCGAAATACACAATCAGTGCAGTATGCCAGCGAAGGACGTGGAAAAATAAATGTTCGGCATCCTGGGGAATGTTAGCATGGCTTCGTCTGCACGTAACACTTCGTGCTTCACATCTACCACGGCCGAAATTAACGTTGCAGAGTTCGTACAGGTCCTTGAAAACCTAGAAATTCCTTGAATTTGAAAGCTACATTTTCAAGGCCCTTGAAGGTCCTGGAAGTGTATTATGTCCTTGAAAACCCTTGAATTTCGGGACCAGTGCGGTCTGAAGTCCAGAGTGCGACCTGCTCTCTGCTGTAGATTAGCATTGATGCGGCAAACTTTCCATTCCAAAAAAAATACACCGTGCGTGTGTTCTGTTCGTCCATGCCTTGTCCAATCGTTCATTCCACTCCTCACCCGCCCAGTGCATCTTGTCTCTCTCTCTCTCTCTACTTGTCTCCTTATGACTTAACCCTTGTCTCCTGCATTTATGCTGCTTTTTACCCTGTCTAGTGAGCGGTGCATGCGGTTAGTGCACTGTAACGATGTCAAGCCTTGCTGATACTAGAAAAGTCTCGGCACCTGTCCTGAACATTTGTTTGTTGGGAACTACTTTAGATGGCATCGAGGCTAGACTTTTCTACAGTTTAATGATAGTTAATACTCCTATCTAGCAAAACCAGATTTTAAGTACTTCCCAATCTAAGGAATAAATTTTCATTTCCCGGCAGGTACTTATAAGATTCAGCATTGTTGTCAACCCGAACTAACGAAACTAACTTGGAACCAAAACCGATTTAAATGAAGTTTTTCTGAAATAAATTGGTACAAAGAATTGCTTTTTTTTTCTATTTTTTACACAGATGGCTTTTTTTCTTCAAGCGCGGGCACTCACTGTCGCGCTAAAACATTTGTCACCCATAGTCACGAGCCTGGTTTTATTTTGACAAAGCTACACGCCACCCACAAGCACGAAACAGTGTACTCAACAGTTGCGCTGTTACATACCAGATGGTACTACGGGTGGTGGGGGTTTATTGCTCCTGTCAATGCTCCCACAGGAGCACTACTGTGTGTTTTCGTTAGTTCATGATTTATGCGACAGATGATACTGATCATCTCATCGCAACTTTCTTGCTCGCCTTGCTCGCATAATCACTGCATTCGTTCTCCACGTCTTTGCATTTTGGCTGCATGTCATATGTCACATGACTGTCTACCTGGCCTGCATCGCCTGGACCACATACGCGGGGCGCAATGTTCTGTACACCTCAACAGACTTTCCACACAAGCACGCGTGGGTTAGCGGCAAAAACAGTGTTGTGGTAGATTTTGGGTGTCTCTATGTTACAATTTTAGGCTTCGAAGGACTGAAAAACCCCTTTCTTGATTTAAGAAAGTAATTTGAGCGTGGTGGTGACTTCGTTAAATTGAGTTTCAACTCTATATGTTCTAAGTGCGATAAATTTAGTCAGGATTTGAAACATTGTTATAATAAAAAAAATCTTCATTTGGATGCCATTTTTTAGTCCTTGAAGAACATGTGGGAGGCCCTTGAATTTCCTTGAATATCCTTGAATTTTCCTCCTTTAAAACCTGTGTGAACCCTGCGTTGTCACACTATTGCTTCAGTATAAGTTTTATTCTGCAAGTATTGTGACGTGATGACTTTTCAACCATGATGGTATCAAGAAATTTGATTGCCTGCCTGCAATTCATAAGACAGGCACAGCAGGTATCTCAATTGCTGTCGCTTTCAGTGCTTATGCTGACAACTGACGTTCATGCCCTTGTTCACACTGCCCTCCGTTCACTCATGTAGGCTTACATGGGTGACCGCAAGTGGAAAGCCACACCCGAGCAGGTGTCCGTGGAGATTGCCACGCGCGGATGGAGTCAGGCGCCGCTGCGGGACGAGCTGTACATGCAGATCTGCCGGCAAACGACTGACAACCCACGTGCCGAGAGCCTACTGCGAGGCTGGGAGCTCATGGCCGTCTGCCTGGGAATCTTCCCTCCGTCGGCCACGTTCCGGCCATACCTGGAGAGCTATGTCCAGCGGCATCGGTGGGTACTGTCAGTTGTGCTGGAAGCTGTCCCTTAGAAGGAGGTGCATTCCCCACTGAACAGCAGGTGCAGATTCTCGCACACATTCAGTCTTCGGTTTTCAAATGCCCGCTTTTCGTTCATGCTGTTGTCCCGAAGCCAGCTGTTCAACGAAAGCTGCTAGTTAAGTGCTTTAGCATAAACTGAGCAAAGACAGAATGTGTACAAAATTCTATCCCGGGGCTGAAGCCAGAGATTACATGAATACCGAAAAGGTGGCACAAGCGTTGTATTGTAAGGGCGTGTCATAATGGTCACGCAGTGTGCCATTGTTGAAATGATCATGAAATAACAGCCAGCACGAGCCCTTCTTGTTCAAGATCATCTGTGTGTCTACAGTGTGAAATGGAATGTTAAGTTTTTTAGCATCTGCTAGGACAAGCCAAATTATATTTATGCTGCAGGGATCACTGTTGCACCAAGCCTTGTGCAATTATATGCGACAGGGTTGCAAGTACATGCAAATGTGCAAGCATGAGATCAGAAAAGACTTTATTATTTCTGCAACCATTTGATGGTGTTCATATAAGCGCAACATAGACTGGTGGTAAGGTTGAAGTCAAATGCACAGAATCAGCACTGAACACAGAGCGAATGCGAGATGTGTGGCCGCAAGTATATTCGAGTACTCGTGGCAACACTGTGCACAGTGCTCACAAAGTGAAACGCATCAGTTTAGGTCTAAGTAATGTGCATGCTTTCATTTCCACCGTTTCCAGCTTGTGTCACATCAGCGTGCTATTGACTCGCACACTTAAATTTGAGCTAACGTCATCTTTAGTAGCCAGGCTTATAGCAACGTAATGTTTATCTCGAGCAGTTCCATATATGTATACCAGTTGTTGCGCGTAAAGTCTTGATGTCACTTTTCATTCAATGAGAACTGTTTGTGTAACATACTTATTGTATCACTGTCAGTGCCAAGTATCAGCAGATATGCAGTGATGTCTCGAATACATCCAGTGGTGTTTATATCTTTGACGTGTCAGCAAACATCTCCCGACTTCCTCTGAAGCAATGTGAAAACTTGGGTGAGTTGGGGATGCATGATGGAAGCACAGCGCAACTACCGAGATGAGGCCGATAAGAAGGAAAGGTGCCGTCTTACAACTGGTTTTTTTTTTTTTTTTTTTCAGAAATGCACATATATAAGCGGCACCGAAGAAGAAAACAACATGAAAATAACAAAAAAAAGCAGGAAACCACATAACAAATCAGCGGCTAATGGGTTGGCTTATATTTTGCTGATTTATCATGTGGTTTTCTGCATTTTTGTTGTTTCCATGTTGCTTTCCATGGGTTCCCGGGCACAGAGGCATCAAAGGTAACGTCCTTGTCAACGAAATGGCGACGTCGATAACGAAGTAAACCGAGCATTTCCACAATAGCTGTTCCTGCCACTGACTTGAAACCAACTCTGCGAAAAACCCTTAAGGGTTATTGGCAGCAATTGTGGGATGAGGAAACCTCAAACAAATTGCACTTAATTAGGCCACAGTTGGGAGACTGGCACCCAACAACAAAAATTGCTTTCTTCGGTGCCGCTTTATATGCTTCAGTGCCGCTTTGTATGACTGGTTTATTTTCTGAAATAAAATAAACCAGTCCAGTGCCTTATTCGTATTTCTTATCGTCCTCGGTTCGGTAGCTGCACTGTGGTTCATGATTCATCTGAAGGATCATGCTTTACAGCTACGTCTAAAGAATTATGTGAAAAAATTCACAGCTCATGATATGGGTGCAAAGGTGCTTTTAGAACATTTGAAGCAGTGCTTCTATGCATCTCTTATAACGTCGTCGTCATCTCTTGCGCAGAGACGACGTTGCAGTGGGTGCCTATGCCGGTGCCTGCGCGCAACGCCTCGAGCGTGGTGCCCAGTGCGGGCCCAAGCGGGGCCTGCGGCGGCCGACGGCCGAGGAAGTGGCCCAATCGAGAGCGCACCTCTTCCGGCCGTCCATGTTTGGCAGCCGGCTGGAGGAAGTGATGGCGTTACAGTGTGAGCGCTTCCCCGACCGGTGTCTACCCTGGGTGCAGACAACGCTGTCGGAAGCTGTGCTGCGGTTGCACGGCGCCCAGACGGAGGGCATCTTCCGCGTGCCGGGAGACATAGACGAGGTGTGTGGCGGTGCCCTGCCGCCTTCAAAAAATCTAGGAGCCCTTCCCCTACCGGGAAAATGAGGGCAAGCGAAGCCTGGCATGTGCATGCCTCACCTACTGTTTTTTTTTTCTTTCTTTCTTTCTGTTGCAATGCACAATGCTCCCTCCTAACTACTTCCTTTCTGCATGTTGGGAATTTGACCTTCACCCACGTGCTTAGCAGCTCAACACTTCAGTTGCTGCAGGCAACAATGACGATCATGTGTTTGTATCCAGGCAACAATGAAATGTGGCAACGTCTCCTCTATGAAAGGTCAGATTGACACATCAGAAACGGCTGATCGGACAAGCCCACGATCGAGAGACCATCGGTCATTGGAAAACGGTGCATACAAATATGCATACAACCACGCACCCTTGAGGGCCACATTTCTGTACCCTCACCAGTTTTTTGCGTACAATGCTGCCACTGCTACCGAAGCCTGTAACAGGCATTGCTTGAATAACTTGATGGTCATGTTGATGGGCATCGCAACCACACTGAACACACCTGGTATTGCTGACCATTGGTAATACGTGGAAATGCATGGACAAGCCAGCAAAATGGCAAACAAGTTACTTCATTTCCAAAGTTAACTGTAACAACCTCGCTATGCTTCTTAAATGCCAACCTATCAATTCTGGCTTCAAGACTGTTGAACGTAAACAAATGCTCATCACTGAGAGTTCATCAACACAATCTGCTCGACCATGCCTGACTCGCTTACATGTGGCAGTGTCAGTTCCGTGGTCTCCTCACTTTCTTTATCGTATTCATTGCTGACAAAGTTTTGCTGCACCCCACAACCCATGCTATCACACACAACTTCGCAATGTTGGTTCTGTCGGCTGCATTGGTGATGTCACACCGACCAACGTCGGCATGACTCAAGTGTAATTCAGTTATGTACGAGCTAAATCCACAGGTCAGTCATCATCGCTTTGAAAATACAGTTCCAAGCTGTAATGCCTAAGTAAAGGAGTCTGACTGCAAGAGGGTTTTTATACATTCACTTTCACCGCCATACTGCCACATTCACTCGAAATTTTAACAGTATTATACCCGTGTCACACGGGTGTTTGGAAGGCCTTCCAACCGATACTCTAGTGACTCAATGGCATAGGTCGGTGAACTCACTCATGAGTCGACTTACTCAGATTTACTCAGATCGAGTCGTGAGGCTGAGTCTGAGTGAGTCCGGGTGAGTAATATTTTGGTGAGTTTGTGTCCGAGTGAGTCTCCTTGAGAAAATTTTTAGTGAGTCTGAGTCCGAGCGAGTCTCGTTGAAGAAAATTTTGGTGAATCTGAGTCTGAGTGAGCTCCACACTTTCTTGCCAACCTATTGCTCTATCTACACCTCTTCAACATTTCTATCAGCCTTATGTCGGCTCACGTTTATACTCCTGCCGACTCACACATACTTCAAAGTTCTAGAGTTCATACAGGGGAGGGGGGGGTGGGGAGGTGCTGTGTCCTGCCCCTGCAAACTCTTTCACAGGAAGTTCTTGATAAAAATATATCGTGTGAGTCATCTCTTTCAATAAAAATGTCCCTACTGGATTGCAACCACTGATAACTCGTATTTGAAGGTACGAGATGAAAAGGCGCCAAGTAGAGCACCAATTATGCGAGATATTTGTGGTAAAGAGCATTGACACCATGGTCGAAAAAGCCAATTATACACTAACGGACTCGTGAGTCGACTCACTCAGACTCGGATAGAGCCGCGAGTGTGATTCTGAGTGAGTCTGCATGAGTAATATTTTGCTGAGTTTGAGTCCGAGTGAGTTCGGCTGAAAAAAATTTCTGAGTCCGAGTGAGTCCGGTTGAGGAAAATATTTCCGAGTCTGAGTCCGAATGAGCTCTAAGGGCAAAATATATTTCATGAGTGAGTCTGAGTGAGCTCCACATTTTTTGCCGACCTGTGCTCAATGGTCAAGCACGAGCTGCCGCACGGACAGTTTCGAAGGCCATCGACTCAATAGTGTATCGAGTCAACGGAGCACCCCACAACTCCATTGAAGCTTTTACGGCCACTGAGCGACAAAAGCAGGACGAACGTGCTCTCTCCTTCACAGTGTACCCGATCCCACGATTACAAAAAGAAAACGTTAATCAGTATGCTTTAAAGCAGTATGTGTGAGCACTATCGATTATTTATTAAAGTATTTGTGCCACTTGAAATGTGCGAACTGCACATACTCTTGGCATCAGCAACGTGCTTGTCTTTATCGTGCAATCTTGCCGTTTATCACTCGCCACAATTTCATAAAAACGGTAGGAAGTGGAAGGCGGGAACTTGCGATAGTTCCAGCCTTGAAGAAGACAAGTCCACTTGTCGAAACGTCGGCTCGAGCACCCACCCCCTGTTTACGGATTTTTTCATCGCCACAGTCTCGCTGCTCAACAACTTAAAAATTAAATATGTATTGCTAACTACAAATAAACACTTTATTAAAGTGTTTAAACAAAAACAACAGGCATATTTGTGATTTAAAGCGGATTTGTATTATTTAACTTCCGGTGACATGAATACGAAAATAAAGATCCGCAGCGCCACGCAGTTTTTGCGAGAGACGCCTGAACCACTCACTGGCCATTCAGAACTGCCATGTAGCAGTGCAAAAACTCCATCGAGTCGATGGAGTTGTGGCGTTTCAATGGCCTTCGACTGGATGGCCATTCAAAAGTGCCCGTGTGACACACCTAGCTGGTGCGCTGTTTCTTGCACATTTTGTCTTCCTCTTTCCCACTGTTCTTGTTGCTGACCCGATCACCACTATCACGCCCTATCGTGAACTGAGCCTGTGTTATGTGGAGTCGATGTAATGTAGAGCCGAGGATAAGGCAAGGCCCTCAACGGTAGGCCTAACGGTTGGGGCATGAAGTGCTGCAATAAAAAACGCCAGCTTTGCACAGAACGCGCAGCACAGTAAAAACGCCAGGTTTGCACAGAACACGCAGCACAGCCACAGCGAAAGCTGAAGCGGCCTTTCAGAGCCCGTTGTATAATCTCTTGGGGTGACTACTACAAGTACAAGTTGCAAGGTACCCACTGCATCATAAATCATTATTTTGCGAAGTGGGGAAGTTCTCACTACGTCATCATTCATCATTCCATGGAGAAGCGATGTACCTACTACATGTTTTTATGGCATTAGGTGCATTTTGTTGGTGCAGTGGCTGATGACGAAGAATGGGCCTTTTTCAGGAGGGTAGTCGCGCATGCGCGGCGGCGGTGACGACACGCGCGCCATGTTTTTTGAGGGTCACAGCGTGGCGACAGGAGCGGACTGAGCGCCACCTGGCGTGGAAGATTTGCAAATTTTCCCGAAAAATACCAGGCCTCCGAGAATACTTCGGAGGCCGTGGACCCTCAGTTTCGATTTCAGCGATCTCCACTAGAGGCGCTCTTCAGACCTGAAAAAAGGCCCATTACCGTATTTACTCGATTCTACCGTGCCCTCGATTGTAACGCGCACCCGTTTTCCGCGACCAAAAAAAAAAAAAGTAATACATCGATTGTAACGCGCACCCATTTTCGTGAGAGAAAAGAACAAAAAAAGTCCGTAGGAGTCACACTTCGCACATTCAGAAGAACAAGTATTTGGGTTTTAAAGAACTGAAGTTTCAAAAAAGTAAAACACAGTCAAAAAGCGGGCCTTGCCGCTAAACTGTCACCACTACGGCGGCGATACGAGTCGCGTAATGGATCAGTCCTCGTCGCTGTCCGACAACTCCTTGTCGCTGTCAACACTCTTCGATTTCGGGAAACCGGCCCTGCTTTGGTCCACTGAGACCTTTTCGTGAAGCTTTGCTGTAAAAAATCTGCTGCTTCCGTTTGCGCCAGTCTCGCACGCACGTTTCGGGAACTCCGAACTATATCCGAACGACCGCGATGCGGCCCGATTTCCGTCCGTCTCTCTGCACATGTAATAACTATTCTTTTAAATGCGGCATCGTGGTGCACTCGTCGAGTATTTGGAGTCGGCACTTCCATGCCGTCGATGCGAACGCAGAACGGGATGACAATCTCCTCGGCACACGTACGAACTGAAAAAATGGCAGAAATGGCCAAGGTGCGTAGGAAGCGGCCATTTTGAAATGTCGATGGCAATACGATAACCGAGTTTCTTTTTTTTTTCGGTACTCGATTCTAACGCGCATGCGATTTTTGGACTCGTTTTTCCGGAAAAAAGGTGCGCGTTAGATTCGAGTAAATACGGTATGGCTGAGCCCTTTGTAATGATTGGGATGTTTTACACCACCTATACGCTGCACCAAGAGAGCTCTCCATACAATATACAATCATGGAAAAAAAAGAGTAAACGTATAGTGGCGCTAGCAACTGCATAACAACGAGAACGAAACTGAATACAACAGCCTGCTGCCTTGTATGGCAGCAGGATTTTCAAGTGACGTGATAGTTGACATTGCAGTTGGCATAGTTGCATTATAAGCAATAATTATAAGCAATATAGAACACCATGTCCTGTTGGAAGGTAAACGGGACTCCACAGAAAATACCACATTATGCACAAACCTGCACTCCAAACGGTTACTACATTAGAGCAGTGACTCTGCGAAGCATGGGGCACGTGGACCATATTGCCCTGCATGCAGGTCAACGCCCTAAAGGTGCGGCTAGACGAGTGGCAAACCGTAGACTGCACCAGCGGCGGCGACCCACACGTGCCGGCATCGCTGCTCAAGCTGTGGTACCGAGAGCTGCACGACCCTCTCATACCGGCCGCTTTGTACCAGGAGTGCGTCGACTGCTGTGGCGAGCCTCAGGCGGTGCTGGCGCTCGTCCGGCGCATGCCCGAGCTCAACCAGCGGGTCCTCGCCTATCTCGTCCGGTTCCTGCAGGTACTGTGCATGCATTGAGGTGTTCTCTTGCACTTGAAGGACAAAGGATGCAGTAGTGCAAACAAATGAAGGGAATTTATGTGCACCTTCTACGCAGTAAGCCGGCTAAACAAATTACAATGAAAGTGGCATGCCGTTCGAATGCAATGCAAAATCGAGAAATTTGACTCGCCACAGCAGGATATCGAGCGAATAGTGTTCGTCCGCTGCCAGAAGCCTGCGCCCTTGTCATGTGTGTGGGTGAAGTCTCGGAAATTAGGCATATTTGAGGAAATGGGGATGCATCTTATGGAGCTCCCCGTTGAGCACGCAGAGTCGATCGCAAGCTCGAAGAAAAGGAACCCGGTACCTCAAGCAGCCAGAGTATAGCCACTGTGGCAGGTAGCGCCAGCACAGAAACACTCGCCATCTCTACGCCAACATTGACTTGGCAGGCGGCATTAGGAGAAGTATGGTTTAAGGGAGGTGTGAAAGCCATTCGAGGGCAAACAACTTATCCATGAATGCAAGACTGTCGAGCGCCCCCATGGCTTTTAAAAAACAGAAAACACCAATCCGTTGCCTAGACCAGGGTGATGGTAGCCTGCAACCCTTGTGGCCTTTTAAGAGGGCTTTCTTTTTATGTTATGGTTTGTGCCACCTGGGTTACCATAGCAGAAGAAAATAGCCACAACCTTGCTAACCCTGAAAAGCAGTGCCCATGTCTGTTCTGTGCATTCTGAATCATCGACATAGCAATGAAAGCAGGAACTCGCATGTCACTTCATAAAGTAGTAAGCTATAATGCAAAAGCAGCATCAAATTCTGGATCCACATCGTAAACCCTGTTGGAGCAGAATGTGATGCATGGATGTTGGCAGGTGATGCATAGTGTTGCAAGAGTGCCACTAATGCACTGCCCTTTTTTAGTGTATGTGTGACAGTGACACTGATGCGTGTCATGATAGAGCATTTCGTGTTTGCAGTACTATCGTTACTGCAACAGAAAATTTTGCAGCATATTCCTACAGCTGTGTGACACTGTGGGGTAGTAGCACGCTCTAGTGCTAATGGCTTGTTCATTTCGTATGTCTATGCTTGATGATTCTTTTCGTGCTTTATTGAACAGTACCGTCCCCGCTCAGTCTGACAGCTTGAAAAGGTAGGCACAAGCAGCTGCAGCATTCAAAACCATGATAATTTTAGGTCAAAATTCAATATAAGGAAGTCGTAAATTTGAAGAAGGGCCTTGTGCTGCAGTCATCAACATTCTTTTAATGTGTTAGACACAAAGTGTGTCAGTCTGACAGCCAAAATTTTACTCGTCAGTATGTGGATAGGGCAGTTGGAATACCGAACATCTTCTTTTGCAGGTTTTCGCTGCCCCCGAAAACGCTGCCCTCACCAAGATGGATGCCAGCAACCTGGCCATGGTGATGGCACCCAACTGCCTACGCTGCACGTCGGACGACCCGCGGGTCATCTTCGACAACACTCGCAAGGAGATGGCGTTTGTGCGAACCCTCATTCAGACACTGGACACTAGTTTCATGGAGGGTGTCCTATGACCCCTGCCGACCTGCGCCGACCTTCGCTGCTCCAAGCAGCGCCGCATCGGCAGACAACTGGGCTAGTTCGCCGTTCACATTCGTCGTCGTGACGAGACGCTGACGTGAGAAAGACTAGCGGCATTGAAAGCCTGAGGCAGCTCGAGGAGAACGGTACGGAGGCCACACTTGTGATAGAAACTGCGGTAGGAGAACGACGGGAATGTTTTGCAGCTAGGCCTTGCTCGAGTGCGAACAGTTGCCAGCGGATGGCAGTGGCTTTTTTTTGGTGCCGTTTTATTTGCCCGTCGATGGTGTTAGTCTTGCCTCGAGTTGGTCGTGTCTCAGCTGACCAGGGTTTGAGTGTTTTGGTGACGCTTTCAGCCACTGCTAGTCTCTAAGAAACTAGCATTGTTTTAAGCAAGTTTCCAGTACGTACTATATACTGTCTAAGACACATTTCGCGAGTTGATGTGCGAAAGCACACGGCGATGTGGCTACGCAACTTGGCGTTACAACGTTCCCGGTTTTTCTAAAGCAGTCTGCTGCCCTTCATCTCGGATGCTTCGTCGCCAGCTGCACGTTGCTCTGTTACGCGGGGTCCATCTGTTACTGTTAATATCATTATCATCATTATTATTGTCACTCCCGCAATGCAGATTCAGTCAGCTGCGTCAACATTGGTCTGTCGGCACCTTGCCCATTTGGCGGTGACACAGAACAACCGGTGGTGGCTGCCTCAGCCTCTTTGATGCCGCTGGCCTTCGTTCCTCTTGGTCGTGCATCACCGCCGACATTCTTGTTGAATTGCGTTTCTCGGTAAACGTTGCCAGGGGGCGGTGTTTCGACTTCCAGGCATCATAAATTCTGACCCGTGGTGCCCGCTTCTACCGACATCTAGAAGAACATAGCTAGAAGTTGGTCAGGCATGTTGTGCCCGACGGTGTGCCTCGCAATCGACAGCTGCCACATGTGCCTGGCACCACTAAACAAAGATGCAGCAGTGGTACTGTCAAGTTGCATAGCTTGCATTCTGTCAGGTGTGACTGTCACGCGACACCTCACGATGAACGGCTTGCCAACATGCCACTGCTCTATTCTCCTAGCACGTTGGCGGGCCTTGTTGATAATGCAGTTTCACGTTGCATTACTGCATCGCGGGCGTGTTTCGAGTTGTTTCCCTTCTGCCCTTGATTGGCTTTGAACTGCGAGATGCCTCGCAAGATGCCGTTCAGCCTATCACGAGGCAGTCTATGACAGCAATGAGCTTGTAGACTAACAAGGATTTACTCAGCATAACTGTTTTTCGTGTTGCTATTCTCAAGCTAAGTAACCGGTATCAAGCGTAGGGTTAAGGAGCTGACGAAACATTACTTAATAGCTCACTACTCTGACTTAAATTAACTCCATTTCTGACATTGTAGTACACCAGCGCTTGGTAGGCTGTTACATGTTACATTCTCGATACTGCCTAGGATCGTCAGGTCAGACGTTTCAGTATTCGATATGACTCATGGTCACCAGGCACGACGCACGAACGACTTTGAGTCTGTGGGGCGAGTCGTAGCCTTCCGCTGCATTTACGGTACCGGTGCGCTGGAACGGTGGTGGGTTCCAGTTTGAAAGTCCGTGGTGGTAACTTTTACCGATCATCACCACATCATTGTTCACTTTTCTTTGTAGAGAGCAGCAAACGTCTGATTGTGCCTACACTGGGTGGTGTTTTGACGGGCCGCTCTCGGGACTGTTATTTAGTCCGGTGCATTCATTCGCGAGGGGGTCATAGAGACAACCGCGTTTTACATTGTCATAGTAGTGCTCTTGTTCATTGGACCCTTTGCAGTGCTTACCTTGTATCGCGTGATCGGGTTTCGTGCAATCGCTGGGCGTGGTTTGGACAACGCAGAGGGCAGTATCCTCGTTCACAACATTGCCTCGTGTATGCAGAGGCAAGTGCCTGCCTCTTCTGCACTCGCTGAATTGTTTACTTGGCAGTGACCGACATATGTTCAAGCCAGGGCAAGCTAACTCTTCCTCCAAAGTAAACTCTCTCAGAAAAGCTGTGTATTGCATGTGTTCCTGGATTATCATCTAAGCAAGAAATGTAGTGCTACATTCCGTCTTCCAGGTTTTTTTCGTGCCGGATGACAGCTTTGTGCAATTTCGTTTCATTGAAATGTGCAGTTCATTTTTGCACTCTTCCATTCGCTACCTAAACTTCAGCACTCTGTGGGAGCGTCAGTTTCAGCGTAAAGTTCTCAACTGTCGAAGAAACAGGAGTACAGCTTGCACGTTCAAGTTACAGATGATAGTCAGCAGCGGGTGTGCTCAAAGCGAAAATACGTGACACGGATGATGCACATGGCAAAAATGCGCATCTGGTGCGACCGTCAGATGACAGTCTGAGCATCTCAGCCATAGTTGTGCACAGCACTCCTCTGTCAGATGGTCCCCAAACTTGTCAGTGGAACTTTGTGTCACACTCCCTCATACCTTTTTTTAAATCGCATGGTTTAGTACGAAGTTCATGCCCTTACGAAAGGAAGCACCAAATTGTGACAATGATCTGCTACATCTTCCTTCAACCTTTTTAGAGCACACGCCACAAGTGAGCCTAATATAAAAATTTTAGAAAGTTATTTCCTAAGTAAGGATAGCTTGAGTTACAGCACTGCATCACTTCCTCAGCCCATCACTTTTATCGTCGACTTAGCATTTTGTTTTAGCACAACTGTGGTGGTGAGTTCCACCTTTGTACTGGAAAAGAACAGGCAGAAAACATTTGAATGAAAGGAATTGCTGCATCGCACAGGGCACGGTGTTTCTAATCTTGAGAGCAGCCATCGATTTTCCATGTGTAATTGACGATGCAAGTGCAGTGGGCCGAACAGCTTAACAGCGATGTCGCATTTGTTTATTATTACCTTTTGTTTTCACAGGAAATGTATCGAGGCATTTAAAAAGCGCTTTCATCTTCATCGTCTTGCTGGGGAGGCAGTTGGATGCACTTAAGCACAAACCTCTGACACTCATTGTGCTATGGCCATTGTCACCTGTTAATGTTCTCTTTCTTCCCATGTCATTTTCCATCACTTCCTATCTTTCAAAGGGACACTGGAGAGAATACAATGGAATCTCGTTGATATGTTTTTCACGGGAACCGGAAAAGAAGTTGTATTATGCAAAAATCGTATTAACCAAAGCGGTTGACTGGGAGCAAAAAGAAAAACGCATTAGGCCGAAAAATGTATTATGCAGAATCGTATCAACGAGATTCCACAGCAATCAGCTATCCAAGATAGCGCTTTCTGCGTACCATAGATTCCACGGTCCCAGTGCTCACGAATCAAAACACAGTCACTTGATGGTGACGTAATGCGCACACTTTCATTTTCCATCCACCACGGCGTTCTAGTGTGGTTGTAGTGCTCGACTGCTGAACGAAAGGTCGTTGGATCAAAATCCCGGCCGTGACAGCCGCGTTTCGATGGAGGCCAAGTGCTAGAGGCCCATGTGCTTGGATTTAGGGGCACGTTAAAGAACCCCAGGTGGTCGAAATTTCAGAAGCCCTCTACTATGGCGTCTCTCATAATGATATTGTGGTTTTAGGACAAAAAACCCCAGCAACTATTATATTCATTTCCACCATCTTTAGTTCGTGTCCCATTGGAGTGATATAGGCTTGTACACTTGCATCAGAGCCCTTACACCACCTTTAGTGGCCAGATTCATAGCGACATGACGTGGTTGCCTTGAGCAGTTGACCATGCCAGTTGTTATACTTGAAGTTTCTATGTAACGCTTCAAGTACCGTACATGCCAATGTAGAGCATCAAATGCAAACACATTGGTTAAAATTGTGATGCGTAGAGTGGTGTGGTGTGTACACCTTGGGCCTGATTGGATCTGATTGGATCTGCTGAAAAATCAAGCACTCTATGGAACAAAGGACACAGTGCACAGTAGTGTAAACAAAAGGGCATTTATTGCTCTTTTTTTAATACGCCAGTGCCAGTTAGCCAAATTGCACTACGAATGTGGCGTGCCAATGGAAGACCTTGTGTTATCGAGGAGGTTCGTGGAGCCACACGAGGTTTTTTGAGCTAGTAATGTTGGCCCCTGCCAGAAACCCATGCCTGTGTCGTTCACCGGTGAAGTCTCGCAGCAAAGGCACATTCGAGAGCACAGGAACGCATCCGAGGGTCAGTTCAGGGGATATCGATCACGCACGACATTGACTCCTAGCCAAGGAGGAGGAAACGCATTCCTCTTACACTCAAGTAAACACATCAGCAGGTGGCACCAACACAG
This sequence comes from Rhipicephalus sanguineus, assembly GCF_013339695.2. NCBI lineage: Eukaryota > Metazoa > Arthropoda > Arachnida > Ixodida > Ixodidae > Rhipicephalus > Rhipicephalus sanguineus. The sequence continues at coordinate 80,646,280 of NC_051184.2, read as the reverse complement.
GGAAATTCGTGCTGTCCTTCAGACTACTGCATAACTAGCTGACCTCAGCATCATAGGTGCCATCAGGGGAAGCCAGATTTCAGGCAACACGAGGGTCATGCGGGGGAAAACATGCGACAGTGTCGAGCATCCCCTAAGTGATCTTGCAAAAGAAACTTCAAAATGTGTTTACCCGGTGCCAGTATGTAATCATATAATCATTTCACTGGCTTAATTGTTTTTGCCAGTGTTTTACATAAGGCATATCTTTAAATGATTGGCGAGTGGGTGCTTTTGAGTGTGGTACAATTGACTGTTACCGTGCCCAGTTGGCCTGAAACATCGAATCGGCTTGAAACAGATCCGCAGCTGCCCAATACATCTCTCACAGCTCCAATGTTGTTTTCAGGATGTTAGGAGCTGTCAGTCGAGAACTTTTCGTGCGAATTGACTGGAATGAGTGAAAACGGGGTGAAATTGAACGAAATCACACCATTGGCACCGATTGTTTTTGGCACAGAATTAGGCAGGAACTGATAAAGTTTGTCTTTCTTTTCGTGCACTGATAACCAAAATGCAGATAATATTTTGAGAGAATCGGTTACGGCTTGGAACCGATTTGTCATGTCTCTCCGGCGTCCCTTTGTACTAAGCACTCCTCCTCCGGCGTCCCTTTGTACCAAGCGCTCCTCCTCCAGCGTCCCATTGTACCAAGCGCTCCTCCGTCTCGCCTCCCCATGCATCCTGTCGTTAAAAGCATTCCTTTTCTGTCGTCTCACCTCATTTCTCGGAAGTATTACCAGTAAACAGCACCCTCTTCTGCAGCGACTAACGATCTCCAGCCACTTCTTGAACGTTGAATTTACCGCTGTAAAGCACAAGACACGTGATGCAATTGTGCGTGTCACCCAGTGTGCAGCCATTGTACCTACAGCTGTGACCAGCAAGCTTTTAAAGGGGTACTGACACGAAAATTTTCAGTGGTCACTTTTTTGCGTCAAATGAAAGGCCAATTCCTCAAGACCCTAGAAAATGTACTGGTAAGCATGAGTGCACTCTGAAAAAGCTAGTTTCGGTTCCTACTGTACCCTGACGTCACAACACGGTATGAGCCTCTTGTCACGTGCTCGCACGAAGTATCTTGACGTTTCCACAGCCGCTCCGCGGCTCCGTTGGTGATGCACAAGCGGTTATTTTGAATGTTTCGGTACCTGACGTCATCACAACTAGCCCTACTGGTGCTCGAAGTCACCAGAATCGATACTGTAGCCTGACGTCACAATAGTGTCGATGCCAGTAGGTGCGTTGCGAGAAAATCGACTTTAATGTCCAAATAAAGTATCCTATCAGCATTTACTGAGCTTCACACTTGCTCAGAGCTGTGTGTATTCAGGAGACTTGTATTGCAGAGTAAACTCGGCTTTGAAGATTGTTCTCCATACCGCTTTAATGGATGCTGTCAGATTCCGTCGGGAACTGCCAGATTATCTGACAGGTCTCGGCAGTTGGGGCGGCCACTTTTCAGACGCGCTGCACATTGCGTCGGATGGCATGTCATTACTTAGTGTGTCGTACACGCTAGCGGAGCAGTTTCTTCATCCGATTCATAACTGTTGCATTTCAGTTTTACACTTTCCCGGTTTCTGCGTCCATATTGACGCACGTCACACACACACCTTTGTTCCAGCACATTTTTGTTACGTTGCACCATCTGGCTCGTTCATCATGTTCTTCGCTTACAGGGCCTTTTACAGTGCCTTTTTTCTTTGTTCCATTGTTGCTTACTTTATGTGTGTGTTTGTTCGTTGCATGGCATGGATGCTTGATTTTTTTCTCTGCTCGCTTTTAGAACACAGTTGTCCGCTTCTTTTATCGTTGTGCAACGAAGCATTTTATTCCCATGCTTGGTCAACCCTTCTTGTATGGTTTTTTTCCCAAGTTTTAGGATTCTGACGATGCTGCCCTGTTTTGTCGTTGTCCATGTTTTAAAAATTGGTGCTTTTACAACCTGTACAATTCCTTAGTCACTCTCACTGCCCCGTAGGAGACAGAAATCTGGCTGCGAAGCTTACTGTGGGTCGAGGCTGCCCTCTTGTTTGTTTGTTTGTTTGTTTATTTACATGTGCACGCGGCAGCCTTGTTTCTGTGTGTGGTTTAAGTATGTAGCAGTCGTGTAAGCTAAACTTTGTGGTGCTTGGTTCACTCACAATGCTGTCTGTTTGGGTCGTTTAGGCCTAGGCCAGTACTGATACAGTCAATTTGCGAAAATTCAAGACTTGATAGATGATAATTCTGGCTGGTTCAAACCAGTGTCGAAATTCCGGTGTGCCCCCTGGTTTTCAGTGCAGTTTAAGCCGATTCCAACAAAAGCTCTCAGTTAGTTCAGATTGTGTTGTCCTGTGTGGCTTGTCCTGTCTATGAACCTGAATATGTTTGGCTTAAAAATTTCGGTATTCGTGTCTTTTGGCCCATACGTTGTACGACACCGGATAATTGAAACTGAGCCGCTCACTTAACCGCTACTTTAATTATTTTCTTCTATTGTTAATAAGAGTGGTGTAGCATTGATATACGTTGCTCTCTCATGCAGTGTGTATATTACATAAGTTTCAGGTGTCTAGTTTAAAGCATCTCTTATCCAAAGTCGAGTATACAACATTCTGCATCAGTAGCTTGAAGAACTGCCTGGGATCATTTGGGATCCCCCCCCCCTTTTTTAGCAAACGTATTTCGGATGCGAGATGTTTTACTTCATACGCACAAAACGTGCATTTTATTAGTTTGCGATTCAACCTTCAAAGATAAGTTCAAAGTGGGATGCAGTTAATGACAGTAGGGGCCGTGCCCTCGGCCAGTAACGTTTGAGAATACGGTCACTTTCACTTGACACAATTGCTATTGCGCTGAGTCACGCGACTTGGCACTGAAGACATTGGTGTTGATTGCAAAGTTGATTGCATTTCCGAAATTGATAGACCGAGGACGCTGCTCCTGCCTGCAAGTTCGCACTTACTCAGTTATGCTTATTTTTTAATCACCACCTGTGTTCAACACACTGCAATTTCTGGATGAGCCAAGCCTATAAGACATCGAAGACTCAGAAAAAATGGCGGCTGACAAGGCCTTGCCTTTCCAATATAAAATATGGCTTCCAGCGTGCAGTAAATAGTTTTTATCGACTGGTGGGGATGCGTCTATTATTTATATGCCCCAAAGGGGGATTGGGCTCAGTCAAGAATGACCAAAGTTTCATAATCCAGATGTTTTTGTCGTACTTGGAAACACTGCAGACTTCTCGCAAAGAGACTTGTGCTTTTGAGCTTACTTCTTATTGTTGGTTACGTTGACTTCAGCTTAAATGACTAAGCGCTTTGTTTTGCCCCGTAAAATAGGGGTTGACATGCTTAACTATAAAATATCTTGGCTTTGGGCAGTGTATAACACACGTACAGTGTCTCCCATTTTTGTGGCAATAACTTTCAGTCTTCAAAAAATGCTTAGTGATAAAGAAGGGTGCCCTAATGTTTTGGCATTCCCATCACGCATATAAGCACGTGTGAAACACTGCGTCTTAGAACCAAGGCGTTGTTCTTTGTTTCTATTTTTTTTTTATTCTATGGAGGATTGAATCAGTGATGATTGCTTTGAGCTGTGACACATAGTCAAACTCATTGCAAGATCAAGTTTCATGGTGCAGTTCCCCAGTGTGGCATCCATGACTTTCATGTTTAAGAGACTTGTTGCTGACCCAGTTGTAACTCTTCCTGCAAACGTTCGATCACTTCACGTTCCTTCTTGACTTTGGGGAGTAGAGGGCAGCACTGCTGCCCCTTTATGAAAGTGCTCTGCTGTACTTTGGTAAACACTCATCAACAACACCTACAATGAGGAGTTGTTTAAAAAAAATAAAAACACTCCTTCACTGTAGCACTTTGTACACAGTGGAAGTGAACGTGTGCTAGAGCGGAGCCACTAAGGCAGGGACAGATCCTACTGAAGTGAACTCGCCTCACTTGGAAGGGCAGTGTACTGAGGCAAACGGGAGTACTTGGGGTGTCTTTCTGCTATACAACAGTAATCATCATCTGGCTTGCTTGCATTTCGTTTCTCGAAAACTGCGCACTCGCTACTATCCTGTCAAAAATGCCGTGTCATGCCGATAGCCGCAGGCTGTTCATGACCAGAAAGTGCCGGGTGTGCAATGATAACGCAAGGAACACACGTGAGATAGGCACCAATCATTGTTGCGCAACAGAAAAAATGCCCCAAACACGCCTTTTTTGGCAAGAGTGTACTGCACTTCAATAGTACTCCCACACTGACACCTTAGATGAGGAGCTGCTTGAGAAATGCCCCTCCACTCCCACAACTTGGAGTCATTGCTTGAGAAACGCCCCTCCACTCCCACAACTTGGAGTTGTCTGAAGCCACAACAGAATTAGGGCTGAAAATCACTAAGGCACTGCACTTAAGCCCATCAGTTACTTCAGTAATGTGGTGCTGTCCTTCATACTTTAGAGGTAGTGCGTCAAATGAAGGAACGTTCAGGAAGTTGGTTCAAGGCCGGCACTGCTGCATTTGCATGCCGAAACGTGTTTGCTTGTCAGTCACTGTGTTGGATCAGCTGTTGCGTGGTGCTGGGCCAAGTTGGCTTTAGGACCACGAGGTAACGTTGTGGGCTCATGCGATGCTGCCTTGTGCTTTCACCCGACCACGCCTGTACTGCTATACTTGTACATCTGTGCATCACCTGAAACGTGCACCCAAGGCTATTATAAAATGGGGATGTGCAAGTAGAAAATCTGTTTACGTCAGCCGAAGTTGCCAGTGATCGAAGAACTTCTTTCTTGCATGTTGCCAGAACCACTATTGTCTTGCAGTTCTTTTTTAAAAGTGAGCATGGTTTGCTTGAACGCACAGTTGTCGCGATGTTTGCTCAATTGTTGCTGCCTATGTTAACGGTACAGGACGACACTTTGAGAGGTTTCCATAATGTGCAGCAGCGAATCGGAGGTTAACACGCCTTATCGTAGTAGTCGGAACCACTCGTTTTGTCCGAGAAGCAAGAAAATTTAGCCGTGTCGCCTGAGCACGTAACAGTCAAAATGTGCTGCGCCTCCGAACAAATATTGCACAGGCCAGAAGTGTGTTTGTACAGTGCCAAGGCATGCTATGTTTCCACTGATGTGACTTCAGAAATGTGGGATCTAAACTACATTCTGTGTTGCCAACTCTGTGTAGTGCACTAAAAGCTTGTGTTGGCTGTGTGTTCCAAAGAAGCAAGGGAGGGGCAGTACTAATATTTCCACAAAACTCACATTCACTCAGTGTTGCTTGATCGGAAAAGGGCTGTGAAGAAGCCCTGGCTCTCTCTTGCCATTGGTTAACGCAACTTGTAGCTTTTGCAGCACTGCGTTGAGTTGGCGATACAGGAGTGCCATGTGCAGCAACACTTAGGCCAAAGTAGTTAGTACATTTGATTCTATTCTATTTTCTATCTAAACCAATTGTTGGCAGGTTGCCGTATTTTTTTAAGCAGTGGTTTCACTCGGCGTTCTGTGCATGCTAACCTTGAAAATGAACTATGAACACGTGTTTTTTCGTTTGTGCCAGCCAACTTTTAATGCATCAATGAGAAGTTGGAACTGTCGTAGAATAAGTCTGATGGACACTTTCGGACATCTGTGCACCCGTGCATTGTTCAAAGATGTTTTCGCGCTGCAAGCAAAGAGAAGACTCTTGCAAGGCTTGCTAAACCGGGACCGGTTCCGATCAGTGTATGCCGCGTCGAACAACAAACACGATACCAGGTGCGTTTCTCCGCATCTTGGCTGTCGTCTACACTTTTTTTTTTCCTTGTCACGTTTGATCTTTGTTGCGATCTGCAATGAGTGTTTGTAAGCGAAGATGTATGTTGAAAGACTGTCGCGGAGGAGCGTTGTCTCGTTTGTTGAAAGTGGCGCGTTGCAATTGTGTCACCGCACCTGCTTGCTTGTTTGGCAGAGCACTATGCGAGGTGTTTTGTGAGAACTGCTCTACTCCACTACGTTTCCCACTCAGCGGCAGTGACGTGCAAGAAAGCAGGGGTTTCCGAGTTTTTGAACTTTGAGCCCATGTCGCCAGCTAAGTGCGTAAATTTGTTTTGCTGCGTCCGCCTTACCAGCTGGATTCGCTGTATATGCTATGCTGCCGGAAATAACGCAGTTTTACAGCTGGTAGTCGTACACGCAGCTAAAGAAAAGAAGAGCGAATTAGAGGAAGCAGCAAATGTGTACAGGCTTCGTACAAGACTGCCGAAGGTGCAGTTGCAGCTTTTATTTTATTTGTGCAGATGCGCTACATGTAGCTTATAATGTGTTACCGTGTTTGTTAACGTAACTACAAAAGTCCAAAGAGTTTTTTTTATTGTACCACGACTATGTTTCACCTCCGTTTCAAACTGCGTGCTGCCGTTCTCACCTCCTTGTTGGTAGTCGTATCTAGCAACGAGTGAACGGAAGGCGGTTCCTTCGAAACTCGGGCGATGGGATTAAGAAAATTTGCAGACAAGCGTTGCCTGCGAGCAACAAGACCTCTGCGTGCCGCTGTTATGCCTGTCAAAATGGGGGAATTGTTCTGTTTGGTCAGCAGGTATGGCGTATTTGTGGTGTGTTTGCTGGAAACGTCGGGAAGGCTTGCCGGTGCCAAGCTTATTTTGGACATCGTAGCTTGTAGTAGTGACTTAGCGGCCCGATCACTTAGTGAACAGATGCCCTGCTGCCTTTAAGCCCCACCCCCCCTCGAGTAAAGTTCTAGTCTTGTTGCGTTTCACGCTTGCCTTTTTTTTTGTCTTCTTTTTGAGAGTATACTACATTTCTTTAGACATTTGCGAGGGATAAGCAGGGGGCTTTGCATTGTGCGGCATCGTCATTTCGAATGTATACATGCTGTTATTAGAGAGAAAGAGAGAGAGCCTGCTTAAATACTCTGGCAATTCATCAATGTATGTATTTATTCCACGACGAAAATAAAATGTACAGTCTGTTTTAGTGACAATAAAGAGAGTCTGCAAAGCAATGCGACATCTGTGCGGTGTGGCACTCACTTTAACCCAACTGCTTCATGTGGACCTTGGAATTCAGTACAGGTAACGTAAGCACGAAATCAGGTGACCGTGCAAACTGTCGCGATTCATTCGGAGACGCACTTCGCATGCTGAAGGGTGCGAAAGAAAGAATGAAAAGGTCGATAGCGTCAGACCTTTTAGAAGATTGCAGTCGGCCGCAAAAAGGTGCAGCGCGTGCGTTTGATGACGTAGCGCGGAAACGCTCCGTGTGATGGCTGCACGTTTATCCTCGTACGCCGATCGCGTAGCAACACGCTGCACGCAATAGTTTTTCGCGCGAGAAAGACTCGATGCAGGTACAAAATTGCGCTGTCGCAAGACGCAACAGGTTCACTCCGTAGAATGGGAAGTGTGCGCTTCGAACAAAGTAAACTACGGAAGAATCCGTACACACTTGACTGGCGATCCGCTATCTTTTTACGGAAACTCGCAGCGGGTGACTCCATTCTGCGGGGTGGGTGCGGCGGCTGGACATGGCTAATTGGCCGGCCACCCCCGCCGTCGAGAGGCGCTGGTGAGCTCGTCCAAACAACGAGGAATTCTGGGATATCGTCTGGCTGCTGCTGCTACGGTGCTGCTGCGTTCCCAATCGACTCTTCGGAGGAGCGAAAAAGTTTTCCCTAGTCTGGTCGAAGCCGCTGGACGATAATGTAATGATCGTTTCCGACCTGCAGCGCGAATCCGACGAGCATGGAAGGAGACGTGAATGGTAGGTGTTTGCCCCCGACTGGCAAAAAGCGGAGAAAAACTTTCGAGGGGGTTTGACTCCTCCATTCGAGGTACGGGCAGTTTCCACTGGGTCGACTGTGGTTTAGGGCCTTTCCAGTGTGTCCGGCGATACGAACATCGAGTTCCCGTGGTACCTGACGGCTGTCAGAATGTTCTGCGTAGCCTCGGGCAGCCGGGAGGTCTGCGAGTGCTGTCACGATGACCCCGATTTTTTCCCCGTCTCGCAGGCACCACCAAGACGCTTGTCTTCAGGAGCGAGTGCTTCGCTTCCACGACGGTGAGTGCCCGAAAAGTTTCGCCCCTTTTTCGACCGCCCAGCGGTCGGTCACGGGTCCGAACGCTGTTGTGACGTTCTAGACGACGCCATGTACAACAGCGGCGAGATCGGGCACAGCGACGTGATCGTGCACTTCGCCGTTCCCCGTTTTGCGCAGGCCGACGTAGAGCCTCCCCGAAAGCGCCAGCGGACTTCAGAGGACTTCATCTCGTTCTGCAAGTTCATCCTGGAGTACGAGAACTACGAGAGCATCAAGCAGGAGGAAGAACTTCAAGAGAAAGACGCGGCCAGCCCTTCCGACTGCTCGGCAGACAGCGTAGACAGCGTCAAGCAAGAAGACAGCGACCATCAAGGTGAGGTGGGGGGGCTACCTAGCCTGTTCGCTCTCTACGCCGATCGAATGACGTCGCTAAGAACGCGAGCCTCACATCCGAGCAGGCACGTATGTACGACGAGCCCTGGACGCACAAGAGTCTCCGTCCTCGGGTTTCAATGGCGGCACGAGACGACTTTTCGTCGCTTGGGCGCGGCGGTATCTTCCCTGCGCCGCACTTTCGCGATTCGTGGCCTCTGCGGTCCTTTTCCTGCAGCATTCGAAGCCTGCTCGACCGCGGGTGCGGACCTCGGGTTTAGGGCACTGGGCTCCGTAGCTTACGTTTACTGCCTCATCGAGCCCACGCTCAGTTGGCGCCGAGACAGTCGCGAATACGCTCCCGTGCCGTGTACGCGCTGGTAGCGTGAAAAGGTTAGCGTAATTGAACCTGGAAAGTCGTTTTGCGCGAGAGGCCAGCGCGCACTCGGCCACCGATTCGAGTCATCCAGTTGCAACAGCCATAAACTACCGCACTGCAGCGGGAGACGAGTGTAAAGAGCAGTACGCGTCATTCGAGTGCGCTGCACGGTATTGCGAGCTAGTGCGTCGATCATTCGTGCACACGCAGTCTTGTTGTCACTAATAAAGAAAACTCGTCGAGTTGCGTTGTTTTCGGGGCTCGCGCCGATTGATGGGTTGTACGGCCGACCACAACTAGATCTGAGCAGGTAGAACTCTTCTGGAACTCTTAATTCGTGCAACCCGGTATGCCAAAAGGTGTCAGTGCTGCCCGGAACGCTTTCGAGCACGAACAGGAGTCGTAAATTCGCCTGATGCCCACGTCTGCACAGCGGTCACTTTCGCGAGGTTGACCCAGAGTCGTAGTCCGAAACCAGTGACATACGAGGTAGGAACATCGTGCCTACTGGCAACTTTTGGTGATTGGCAGTAAGGAGCTGGTGACACTTATCTAACACTGCTACACTTAGCCAACGTGTATGCATCGAATCTCTCTGCACACTTTGTTCGTGCTGCAGCGGTGTTTGCAAGCTTGTCATTGCATACAGTGAACCTGCAGTTTGTAAAGCTGTTTTTGTCGGTGGTGTCTGTCAGTGCAAAGCATTTCTTGTTGCCCAATAGGTACTGCATGCTATGTGGCTTGAGTGACATTCCTTGCTTGAAGTGACCATTGTCACTTAAAGCTTATATCCTGTCAGCCTTTCCCTTGTTTTGGATTGCATGCTACGTTGTTACGCGGCCGCACAAACGGCGAGTGGTTACTGCTGAGCAGTCAATCCTCATTAGTACCACTTCGAATCTCAGTGATGAACATGTGCAACCAATTCCCCTGCTCTGAACGAGGAAAGTTTGGAATGTGTAGCCAGTGCTCTGTGCCAGTTATGTTCCATGTTTCTGCTCATGTAGAAGTGTTCAAGAAAGTGTGTTAGCCGTCTTTCTGTGCGTCCTCTTGAGTGTTACGTTTCCGTGGCCACTTGTGATGCCATTGCCAGAGCATTTACCGTTCACCCCGTGTTTCCACTTAATTGATACGACAGTTGCATTGTGCTTTATAGGTTCCTTACCTCTGACCACACATGCGCAGGCAAGGTGATATTAAGCTACGCAGCTTTTTCCATGGGTTGTTGACTGTAGTTTGTTTGAGAATACAATTGAAGACTTGCAAAGAACAGAGATATCGCTTGCTTCAAGTTTGCCACGGTTTTACATCGTACCTGTGCACATTCTGCATGCTGTCGTAACATTCTTCAATGTTTTCGAGCATTGACCCCGTGCTCATCTTTCTCAGTATAAGCCCTTTGAAAACTGCCCACATTTCATGTTTTTCAGGCATTTTTCGGTAATTTATTAGCCATAAAAGTGGTGCTTTATCGGGTTGCTATGCAATAGGTGATGCAGTCGCATTCAAGCAGCATGAGTGCAGGTGTGCTTATGCATTTAGCTTTTTGTGCATGTCAGAGAAAACCTCAAGATGCCAGAAATACGTTCATACTTTGCACACCTGGCCAGTGTGTATTTGCGAGAGATTAAAACTGGTCAGGAAGTTTACCAGGCTCATTCTTGAGTACCTTGCACATCTTGAGTGAGCATCTTGAGTAAGTGCGAGTGATCACACTTTGACATTTCGGCAAAGTGTGTTCACATAATCTTGTTACGATATGACCTCTGACATGTCACCAGTATGCGTGTTGCATGACATAGCGCAATGCATACCTTAACAAGCCTAGCTAATGGCCGTGTTTGGTTCTAGACATGCATTATAATGCCATAATGAACGTTGCACAAACTAACTTCCCAAACTTTGAGCGTGACAATGACAGATTTATTTTGTGTACCTTGCTCTCGGTGCAGCTTGACTCCCGGGGCTAATGGGAAACCCTAAGCCTCTGGCACTCGGTAACAAATCTCGTTATTGGATTGTTTTCATTACAGGCCTAGCTACGTCTTCCTGAACAACATGATTAGCTGGGACAAATGTTATATATTCTTGGTGTTTAGCGCAGAAACCTATGAAGACGAGAGACATACACTAGCACTTGTTTGTGTCCCTTCTTGTCCCCGTCTTCGTAAGTTTCTGCGCTAAACACTTATGTCCGACCAACAAGACCAGAAGTTATTAATGAGATTATGTAGCTGTGGCATTTTATTAAAGAAACGCTAACTATGTGTAGTTGACAAGTTCCACTGGCCTGTTTGTGTGTTGTCACAAACACATGGCACCATGAGGCGGCCGCAGTCATTGCACAATAATTGCATGCTTCAGGCTATGTCTTTTGCATGCTAAACTTCGCGATTCTTAAGATTGGAGAACAAGTTCTTCAGTGCAACTTGAGAAACTTCAAGACTGAGTTTCCTTTTTTGAAGGTAGCACAACCGTGCAGGTGTCCCATTTTATGTAGCGTGAATGATAAATCTCTGTGACTTTTGCAAGTGCTTCATTCTTTGTTTCGTTGTACGCGATGTGCAGTGTCAACTAATCACTTCATAGCGACAGAGTAGTCTTTCAATGCTCTTTTTCTATTTATTTGGTGGGAAAAGCATGATTATTTGCAATGATAGTAATGGTCGAAATTTTCTAACTAAACGCATTGCTGGTCATCAACGTGAGTTCACTAGTTTCAAGGTACTTCAGCGCATGTTGAGGCCATTTTCTGTGCACAACACATTCTCATAGCTTGCTGTACCGAATCCTCCCGTTTCTTTTTTAGAAAGCATTCTGGCCTTCCTTTGCTGTTAAACAAACTAATTCTGAACAGGTTCTTCATTTTCTTAGCCTCGATGTGTAATCTATGAATCAAACTCAACCTTATAATCACCACCGGTGTCCCCCTTAACCCTGCAATGTCTGTGTCTTCTACATGATTCTAATATTGATGTATTCAGCACTGGCATAGACTGATGAGTTGGTAAAGGCACTACGATTGTTCATCTTTAGTTAGGCGGAAAGGCATAACGTTACAAGAGGTTAGGGTGGCTGTTACACAAGTTTTAGCTTAGGCGAGCAGGATACGAAATCGACTCTACTGCTCATATAGAGTGAGTTATCGGGCAGGATTCCAAAGGTGATGAGCCAAATATGAAAAGCAGTGAAACAAGGGTGTCGAGTGCATTTGTCTGCCCCCAGTTGCCAAACAACGCGTATTTTGCGTGCCTGTTTGTTTCGCAAACGTGTGGCTTGTCTAATGAACGAAGGGTTGCGAAAGAGTGACTGGAGAGGCAGTGCTGCGCACTCGTAACAATGAGTTCCACTGATGGATCTGAGTCAGTCGACCAAACTGTTGTTGCATGGCAAATCCAGAAAGCAGAGAACCACTCCATGCAAAATTGTCGCAGAAATTGCGTTTGATTTCTGCTTATCGAGTCACTGTGGTGATTTCAGCATCACTAAGTGACTGTCAAATGACAGCCGAGTCTGCACCGGTGTAAGTGCAGCCTCCGGCGGAAAGCGCTGCAGTCCGATGCCTCCGCGAAGTCTTAAAAAACGAGACGGACGCGGCTCGTACACCTGGCCGAAAGGAGGGACACGACGTGCCCCTGAATTTTGGTCCCCACCCCGCGGCCTGGCAAACGGATCGAAAAGCAAGCCGTACGGTGAGTCGATCCGATGCAGTGAGTGAAAAACAGTGTAAAGCCCTTGCCAGATCCACCAGTGGAATGTTGTAAAATTCTTCGATCCGGAGCAAAAACTTGCTCACCGGTTGACACGAGTGCTCACCCTGGCTTCACCACGTTTTCAGTTGGCAAACCCTTGGGCTGCCCTGCTGCGCCGCCCGAACGTGCCACTGTGCAGCCAACTATGAGCCACGTGCTCTTAATGCAGCCCGACGCCTTGCGTGAGTCTGAGCGCCCTGATCTCTTTGTGACTGCAGCACGCCCTTGTACGATGGTGCAATGTCTGAAAAGTGTTGCAGAATGTGCACAATGAGCCGAAGTCCCCCGAGATCATAGACATCTCCACATATTACTTGTGTAGTGAAGAAGTGTTTTTGAGTCTGTCGCTGTGTGCGCGATCAGCGTTTGTATGACATCTACCCAGCACCTCCACCAGATGTCGCACGACGATTTGTTATAAGGCACTGACTTCTTCCGCAATTGAGGTGGCAGCAGTCGAAGAACAAACGCTGATCTCTTGTGCAGCAGCATATGCAAAAACACTTCCTCTTCTTCGTTACACTTGTTTCAAGGCAGTCTTGGCTCGTCCTTCAGGCTTTAAAATGAATGCAAGTTGCAGGTTTCATTAGATGGCTCATAAAATGGAGTAATAGCTTCCAATGGGTAGAATGTACTCAGTTGCAAGTTCATATATCATCTGTTTGAATACACTGTCTACCTTCTAACAAAGGGGGACATGGGTCTTTAGACCAGAAAGAAAATCACCAGAAAATCGATTTTTGGAATCCACATCTATTATTCACTTTATCTGTCAAGTTTCCTATCTTGTAAGTTCATATTTTCAGTTGTCATATCAATTTAAAAACATATAGGCCAGCTTTTTCACCTGTGTCGACGCAAAAAGACACACACGCAGTAGCTGCCATGCCTGTATTCCAGTGCCTTGAGGCCCTACTCGGGGCAGCATACTAACATTTTGCGAGTGTGCATGCGTACAGAATTTGTGATTCTTTTCAATGAAGTATCAAATTTGTTTGCATTCCTCATTTTTTCAAAATCTGAATTTTACAAACCCAGCAAGACACTTACTGTGATAAACCAGTAGCTACCACCGATGGAAGAATAATTCTTTTTGCAGCATGAAGCTAGATCAGCTAGAGCACATAACATAGGAAGCAGATCTGAATATTTTTCTTTAAACTTTTCAAATTTGTTTTTTTGTGTGACTACTGCGTGGCCATGCTCAAAACAATAGAGTTCATTGTACTATACAGTAAAAAATAATGACCCGTTCATAAAGGTGCTTCCATTGATGTGAGTCTCGTGCTTTGATCTATTGATCCATACATCATTTGTACGTTTTTGTGAGACAGTAATTGTCTATTGTAGAAACAAGAAAAGCGATTGTTTTCCTAATTTTACAACGAAATAAGCAACCCACAAAAAAAAACGAATTTCTAGAATCGGGAGAAGAACCTGAATAAGCGTGCCAACCTTTATCGAATTTGGTTCACAAATAAATCGGGACAGCTATAAGACCCATGTCCCCCCTGACCAGTTAGAAGTACCGTCAGAACATCTAGCTTCGCAGTTTTCCTTCCTCGTTGATTTTTGTCTACTAGTGGTCTTCACAGAAAACACAGTTGTCTTTTCTTCTTCTAGTGGCTTCCATGCTTTAGAAACCACTTTACTAATGTTTGCACAGAGCTCAGGTCCGTTAATAGTATGCAGGCTTGTAGCTGGAACACCATTTGCTGATGATACTGTCAGAAAGGATGTTAATCTTGCACTGCAGAAACAAAAATTTTAAAAAGCTTTTTTTTTTCTTCACCACATTCACGCTCAGAATCGTGGTGTTTGCAAATGCTTGCTCAAACTGCAAGGCACGAGACCTAATTAGTGGCACATTGCGTTCTCATCAGTGCCTACATCGGTGAGTGAGCGCTTTGCACGAACTCTAAAAAGTGGATGCAGGCCACAGATCGAGACTCAAGTTTTTACAGCATGCCTCTTTTGCCCTTGCTGATATCACGACTGGTTATCTATGCACCGTACTGTTAGCGGCACACCCGCTTGTTGCCGCTAAAAGATCTGAGCTCGGCGTGCAAATGTGCAGCAGCAAGTAGTGCCCCTTCCCCGCATTAACTTTCCTCATTTCATTTATGGCCGCGCATGACAGTGCTGTCGTGGTACCTGCCAGCAAATAAAGCGTTCCCAAAAGTAACACTTTGGCTTCACAGAGGCAACACTAGCATGGAGTCAAAAAATTATTAACTCTTTCATGCACAGAACTTAATTTTTGGCAGGAAACAGAGTTTCATGCTAAAAATGGTCAATTCTTTTTGAGAAAATGATTTTCTCACAAGCAAAAAAAAACTTTGCACCTTTAGTTCAAAAGATATGAGGTGGTCACCTCAGGTGACCACCATGCAGTAAGGGTCTACCAGTCAGTTTCGGTGGAAGGCTGCAAAACAGTACTTCTTTTCCCTGCAGGAGCACGGGGACATTGTATGTACCACACATCCATCTCAATCTTGAAGGCTCATTAAAGTATTTCGCAAAACTTCTCTTCTAAGCACCAATAAAAAAAATATATTACCACCCTTCTAAGACCCTTCATGCACGGTGGTCCCTCCAGGTGACCACCAACTTCAGCGACACAGTGCTCTGTGCTTACTGAGTAGAGCTCCTAAATTCTGGATTCCTTGGTATTAGTTATTTACACAACGTGTTGTCCTAAGCTATCAACCTAATAAGAACTGGATATACTATCATTTCTGTAAAAATATCTCGTGTCCGTCATGTAGCGCGCTTTGAAGGCGACGGCAGCCGGATGAAAACAGACGTAACCCGTAACATTGAAGCCCAAACAAAGTGGCATCAACTCTGTCACTATGTTGAAAGCTTTAGAAACGTGCCGTATAACATCTGACGCGAGGGGCTGGTGTGCTTCAAGAGAAAGAAAATTAAGAAAAGGTGGTTACCTGGGGTGCTCGCGCATTTGTTACTGACAGTCATGAGCAGTGCACTGAAACCCAAAAAGTAGCACACCAATTACAGTTCGTACCAAAAAGCTGACTCCATGTAAGTTTACCAGCTGCAGCCACAGCATTGTGCATGGTTATGTGTGATTCGCGCGCCATGGCGCCTTGTTCTCTTCTGGTCTGTCGTGTTACCACTTTTGCAGCAAGTGTGGTTAAAGCCTTTTCTTTTTTTTTTCTCTGGCTTTGTTGGAGCAATAGGCGGCCATGTTGAGTAATACACTTTGGCACATTTATTAGCGCTGATTCCACATGTCAGGTTAGGCGTGAAAGCTAGGCAAAGGGTAGCTATTGTCATAAAGTACGTATGTGCCACAGTATGTGCAGTGCAGGTCATATAAAGATGGATGGAAAAATTGAAATTTTTAGTGATATACAAGATGTTGACAATATGCATGACAACGCACAATAATCGGGCACGCTTGAAGTGTACGAAGACGTTATCATTAGCTGAGGTGATAGTGCTTTCACTGTGGCACCAATTGGTTGAACAAGGAGCAGAACAGGTAGGGGTGCGATGGCTCTCTATAAATGCATTTGGCAGCAAATATTTCCCTGTTTGCTTTTGCGTCAGCTTGCTCCTTAGCACACTGCCGCCATGGGCTGTCTCATCTTGAGTGCTTGCACTCTCGAGTTTAAAAGTGCAGCTCTCGATTCACGCGACTGGCGCATTGCTTTGACCGCACCCTTCGCATCGCTTTGTTGCAGGTGGGGGATCTCTGTCCGAGGTGCCGACGCTGGCAGACGACGACTCTCACGACCTGATCACGTGCTTCTGCCTGAAGCCGTTTGCAGGGCGGCCCATGATTGAGTGCTCCGAGTGCCTCACGTGGATCCACCTGTCGTGCGCCAAGATTCGGCGCAACAACATTCCCGACGAGTTCACCTGCCAGCGCTGTCGCGAGGCCAAGCACACGACGAGGCGCTCGCAGCGGATACGCGCCGGCGGCACGACGCCCCCTCAGCGGCGGAGGCCCTCGACGTGACAGTGTTGATGACGACGACGACCGTGTGTGCGCGTGACGGTGCGGACCTCACGACTTGCGGGGGCGTGCCGCGACGCGACGGCACTCTAGTCTTCTGCCCGGGCCCTCGTGGTGGCCGCTGTACAGACTCGCGGTGTGCCTCGGGGGCACGTTCCTTGCCTCCCCCCCACGGGGGCAGGCCTCTCTGTGTGGGGGGGGTTGACCCAGTGTGCGTGGCTGAGATAAAAAGAGCTTGGCTGTTTGGCATTCCTCGCACACTTCTCCCTGACCGGTCGGGGCTACCACCTGCTGCTGTGTTCGATCTGTACGAGTCGCTCAGCTAGCGCGTGCCTCTTGTTTACCGTCGGCTTATACTGGGAATGTGGCGAATGCAAGGAGGACGATGAGATAGAAAATGTAGGCGCAGTTTCACTTAGTTATAACTGAAGCTGACCCTGTACACTCAAACCTCATTATAACAGTCACATCTGCCACAAAAATAACTTCGTTATATCCGAAAATTCGTTATAAACGTTTAATTATAACACTGTATCTATGACAAGACTATTCTTCATTTACCTCGTTATAACCGATAATTCGTTATATCCAGTGTTCGATTACAGTGAGGTTTGAGTGTGCTATGTTCTGTAAATTGGAACACCTGATGTACTGTCCTCACAGGACTGAAACTCATGTCAGTTTGGGGCTAATAGCTGCACTTTTGTTCACACTATCTCCAGTGTCCGCAAGATTGGCTCAGTTTCAGCTGATAGTCATAAATTAAAGGTCTGTGCGACATCTGGTGACCAGATTCGTAAGCGGCACGATGTGTGTTGCATGTTGTTGGATCAGCATTGTACAGGACTCTTTTAGCTAGGCATTGCAAATGAAACTCAACTGCATTATGAAACATGCGAACCCAGATTTGTATTACCGCACTACTTGCGTAGACTGCGCAGCACTGCCTGCCGAGTGTGGAAAGTACTCTATCATTGCTTCAAGTTCTCTCGCTCGTTGCCCTCCTTGCATAAGCACCATCTGGCGCTCTGCAATTCTGTACTTTTCATTTTGAAAGCCACACTTTCATTGGCACTGTACCTTCCCAGAATTGCACTACAGAGGGGTGCAGGCAACCTTGCTTTGCATGTTCTGCTATCCGGTTGTACCCTGAGCAACTTGACAATGTAGTGTAGTAACTGAGCGCATAGATGAAGACTTGCGCATTTTCCCACCTGTTGGACATTACATAATCAAGTTCAAGCGTTTCCAAAACACGCGAGTTTTAGTTCTAAAACCACTAGAGAGAACTCTTGTCTCTGCAATAGTACGTTACACTGGATAAGACCGGTAGTACGTAGATCTAGTCTACTGTTTGTGCTTGTGGATTTCGGAGTCTATGTGGTGTTGCCTGTTATCCACTTTCTGCACTTCATGCCCTAAACTTCTAAGTCATCTTTGTTTCTAAACTAAGAAGGCAATAAGGTGAAATTCACACACGGTGCCAAATTCTCGCATTTGTAATTCAATGTTTTGCAAAATATGATAGATTGGCAAATACACAAATTTGTTTGAGACGGGGCTTAGGCAATGACATGTGCTACTGACCCTTCCCATGCCGACTTAACTTTCAAGTCGTTTAAACTGGTTAAAAGATAATAACCTGCGTGGATGTGTGAGATTCTCAATCGTACGCAGCAGAGATAAAGTTTGAAAGCTTTCCAGTGGGTCTTGCAAAATTAAAATTCAGAGCTATGTCCTATGACTTAATGAGGCCATTTGTAGCGCAAAATTAAACGCAATTAGCATAGTACCAGGCACCACGGGGCGCTACTGTGGTTCCTTGTGTTTGCTTTATTTCGCACTATGATGGCTTATTAAGTATTAACGAAATGCCCCAGAAACAAGTTATCCCATGAGATGCATGATGGGTGCCTTGAAATGCACGCTGCTTACAGGTTAAGGTTGAAATTTAGTTTCAAGACAGAGGCCTGTGTTCCATAAGAATACAAGGAACCTGAATTAAAATCTCTAAGACTCAAAAGGTAAGTACATGTGCATATCATGCCAACTGTAAATGTAATTGCTATCGCACACGGAAGCATATGTAAAATAATGCTCTGCGCTATGAGGCAAATGCATGAATTTGAAGGATTACAGTGAATGTTCATATGTGCCTGATGCACATCAAAGGAAAAGTTAGAAGTACTCTTTGAAATGAGTGAAAGAAAAGCGCTCTCCATAGCATTTAAGCACTACAGTGTTCATTGTAAACTTTAGCCTTGCGTTTCACCTTGGACATGTGCTTCGAAAGAGTTGGGTTAGACAATGTGCTGTGCCTCTGAAAAGATTATGCGCGCAATATTGCAGTTCCTTGAACACAGTTGGTACTTCCAAAGCTTGCGAAAGGTAAATAGAAAATTTTGGTTCCACCCACTGGCCGAACCTAAACCAAGCTAATACACGTATGAAAAGTATTCTAACGGAAGTCTTCTATGAAAGCCATGTGCTCAAGTTTTGCCCTCAATTCTTCAATATCCTCCAAAACTTTAGGCAAGCACTTTGTAATGCACAAAGTTGGCTTAGTTGCTATCAGGCAGGCCTAGATGGGCTGTTCTCAAACATGGGGAAGTCAGTGTGGGTAGCAAGCAGTCGTGATGTGCTCAATTCACGGGCAAGCCAGAATTGCATCTCATGCAAATTTGGCTTACAGGTGTACGTGTCGGCGTGCCAATGCCAAATTTTTCAGAATGGCGTGGACAATGCTGTGCCCATCGAAATTGCGGTAAGTTCGTGCATGTTACCCCGAGTTGCCAGCGGCTGAACATTCACAAGTAAGAGTGAGGTAATCATTAAATGCAAAGCATTCCTTAGCGAACCCTACGCACTTTTAGCGTTTCTATCTATCCAAAATTGCCATGGGAGGGTAAGAGGATTTGACGAATATGACTGTTTGGTCATGACATGAATGATGTGAAAATCCTGTAGCGTACGTCGTCAAACCCTTTCCTCCAGACACGTGTGGCACATACCCGTTAATCACGGGCCGCGGTGTACGGGTGATTGACAGTTTATACCTACCCAGGAACGGCGAGAACAGACATTGGTAATTTAAATGTGAGAGCGTTAAGAAGAACAGACATCGGCAGTGTTGACCCGACGAATGCGAAGAATAAAAGTTAGGATCCCAGCTGGAATCGAACCCAAGCGTTCTGCGTGGCAGTCAAGTATTCTACCACAGAGCCACGCCAGCTCTAGAAACTGCTTTGGAAAAACACCCTATGCAGGCGTCAGGGCCGTAACTAAGGGGGGGTTGAGGGGTTCCTGACACCCCCTCGAAATTTTTTCATGGTGTAACTTTTCGGGTGATACTAAAATACTTGCACGCCTTCACAGCGACCATCAGTTGCTAAAGTCGTCGTTCTATACAGAACAACCCCCCGAAAAAAATTCCTGGGTACGGCCCTGGCAGGCGTAATGTCGGTGCACCGTCAATTGGGGTTGTGGTGCTGGATATAATCGAATTTTATAACAAAGCAATAAACTCTACATATGTACTCCTACGATGCAAGCGTCATGTCAGGTTAACGTCTGTGGTTCCAGTGTTGGCTCTGCTTTCATAGTAGTCTCATAAACATTACATTTGTATTCCTATGATTCAGCAAGCTATATTCAAGTGTCGCTTGACCCCGGATGACTAAGCTAACGAAATTTGCGTATTATATTCACATCATCCCACCGTAAAGTGCACTTCGTTTCGATAATACTGGCGTATGTGCTCTAATGCGAGTGCTGACGTTACGACAGACCATAAGTAACACGTAAC
The DNA here is from genome assembly GCF_013339695.2 of Rhipicephalus sanguineus. Lineage (NCBI taxonomy): Eukaryota > Metazoa > Arthropoda > Arachnida > Ixodida > Ixodidae > Rhipicephalus > Rhipicephalus sanguineus. Next base: position 80,625,917 of record NC_051184.2, on the reverse strand, counting down.
CACCAGTGTTGTTGACGTACCTGGTAAGCCCACGATGTGCACTCAACTACTACACTTACGAAAACACGTCGATCCACCTCGTAACACTTGGCCCAAAGCCAAAAAATGCAGCAAAGAACTACTCGCTTACTGCTTCGCATGAAATCGATTCCAACAAGGCGTGGGATCTGCCGAATTTTTTTTTTGAAGTACCGATTGACGGCCAGCAAGAAGGAGACTAGGGCACAATGAATTGTGAACCACTTCGGCAATTCTCAACTGCAGCTCTAATGTTGCAGCGGAAAGGTACTTCTTTAGAACGATATATGACTGGCGTCTTGTTGAGGGGCCTACATGCGAAGATAAGGTAAAGAAGAGCATGATACTCCGACCATTCGTTTTCAATATTATGCAGACACATCTTAAACACCGTGCGAGTTGGTCTAGGCAGGATTACGAAACTATGCAACAAGAGGCGACGAATGTTCGCCACAGCGTCAGGTGCTTTCTATGATGACGTTCACAGCGCCACCGCTGAACGCAGCACATTACAGACAACGTGTATTGTCACAGGGACTATACTTAAACTGAACTTTGACGCCACAAAACTATAAACGAAATCGCGAGCTCCTCGATTAGGGTTAGCGTTCAGTGGCAAACGCGCCCTGCAGCTCGGCGAGTTAGGTGATAACACAGCGACCAATGGAAAGTCTGGACAAACAACCTCGAAAACTGCCGAAATACCCAGGTCTCATAGCGTCATGATCACGATGGCGGGTTTGTACAAACCCATGATACAGAAAAGTGCGTAAATTGTCATGGTCACGTTTCAAATGCTCACCTCACCCGAGACACGCAAGCGCTGTGTGAGCGAAGCAGTGGACGACCGTTTACTTCCGCCAATGGCCTGGAAGCATTCCACAGGTTCTGAGGGTGCACTCTTAGCTGCGCATAACATGTTATACAACCACGGTGTCGAAACACGAGATAGAACGGACGCGTCTCCGCAAAAAAGATGGTTCAAAACACGCGGTAGAACCGTAGAACAGCTCGAGACGTCGAAATAATCTCCGAGCACCACATACGCAGTTTTGCTTTCGTCACAGCTCAGCCTAGCCAATCCGTTCACAGCTGGCGCGCGCCTTTATGGAATGACGGCCGGCAGCGCGAGCCACGAAACGCGTCTAGACAACTCGAGTTGTGCGTCTTCTGTTTAGCGTGCACGCAAGAGCGACTACGGAGCCGTCATCACAGGAGTAGACGGACGCGCCGAGCCTTACGGAACGCAGTTTCACGAGAGTCGCGATGCTTCGTAACGTGCGCATTCAGCGAGAGCTGGAGATGCTCAACTCGCAGCTGCCTCCGGGAATCGTGTGCAACCCGGTCGCCGATATGTTGGACAACTTCGAAGCTGGCGAGTATCTCGTTTCACAGAGCTCGAACGGTCGTGGGACGCGCCATTTCTTAATTGGTTTAGTAAACGCGGAACGTGGCAAATGTGCCAATGTTTCGTTTCTCTACTGCTTGTTTAGGACCGTCACGTTTCAAGTGACGATATCGTGTTAGTGCACCCGACTGACGTTATTTCTTGACCCTGTCTTTGCTTACGGTCGTTACAGCCATCACTGGAGCTAGCGGAACGCCGTACGAAGGAGGAATTTTCAAGCTCAGCATTCGCATACCCGAAAGGTGCGTTGCCCTCCGCGCTCATACCATCGCTTAATTTTCACCATCGATACTTCATGAGGGCATGTCTTTTACGCACAACGTTTTCACCGGAGTTTGGACGTTCAACGACAGTATCGGTTTCGTGGTTTACTACATGGTATACGTGATAACACGATAACGATCGAAATGCAATTAATCGTAAGTTGCTCAGGTACCTGTTAAGCGATTCAGTTTTCTTGCTGTTACTTGATTGCGAACTTTACTGACTTCATTTATGACGTAGCATATTTACGAGGGAAAAGTCTGACCCTTATGTTTTGTCATTTGCATAAACTTTCACTTGACAAGTCTCTCGGTTCATTATATCGCTGTGTCTTGCATACCCAGGTGACCAAAGTCGGCCAATAGCTTACTTGATTCAGCTTTAGGCAACTTGGTAGTAGCATACGTAGCTATGGAACAAGCAATGACAAGCATTTGTAGTGAGACTTGCGATTTATATCTTCTAGATGTATGCCTTCGGTTAGTGTGTAGACATCTGTGCTTGATCAAGCGTACCACATGCCTGCAGCCCCATTCGCAGTCGCTGTCGTTGCTTAGCAGATAAGATAGTCCTCATGGCTCATACACACGTGCTGCTAGCACAGGTCGCATGACCAAGTTAGTCGAAAAGCTACTGGTCGCAAATGGCTGCTTTAGTTTCAAGGCAACTACTTTTGGTCAGTCTCTTGCTGCTCGATTTTCCAGTCGTGCAACTGCAGTCGTAAACCTCTGGACCTAATCATATGCGCAGGAACAGTACGTCAACTTATTTTGGTGTTCAATAGCAGTGCGAGGAGACGTGAATTCTGTGTGGTGACGGGTATAAATCGCATGCATGTGTGAACATCGGTCGCTTCTAGTCACTTTTTGGTCACCGCTCGCAAATGGTCGCATGACTGGTGCTAGTCACACAGGTGTGAACGAGCCTTCACAATGATGTCAACATGGTCACCATCTTCAGGTACGATCACATCGAGAAATTACTTAAACAAGTAGCGTCACAGCGCAGTAGGCGCACCTTGTGCAATGCGACGAATCAGCAAGGGATGATGCACTGAAAAACTGTCACTGTCAAAAGTCAAACGAAGTGCATTTAATAAAATTAAGGCAGCTTTGCAGTAGGGGTGCCAAGCCTAAAAAGGAAGTGCGCAGCTGGGCAGCCTTCTTTGTTTCTCTTCGGTTTTTCCTTTCTTTCCTCCTCCCTCTCTTTTTCTCTTTTGCAGTTTTTTCTGTTTTTTTTTCCTCTTTATTTCTATTTTTGTTTCTCTTTTTTTTTTCATTTCTTTCTCTCTCTTTGTATTTCTCGCTTGCTTCCACTTGTTCAATTTTGATACGTGGTTTTCGCCTGTGCTCGAAGAAAACAAGAGGAATAAGACCTCCTTGGCGCGAGCACGTGCTCAATATGCTACAGTTGGCTATGCTATAGTTGGTTTTGCCTGCTTTGATATCATCATCAAGGTGCTCGAAGAACAAGAGGAAGAACACTTCTCTTTGGCGCAAGTACGTGCTCTGACGGCTATACTATATGTGGTTTCTCCTGCGTTATGCCAAGCTACGACAGCATACGATCACAGCCTACGGCAGCTCGGCCTCCTAAAGTGCTCCGCACTTAAAATAGTGCACCAATGTCGGCGTTGCCACCATGTCTGGCTACTGGCACAATGAAAAACACTTCGCCTTGGTAGCTTAGCAGGTAAGCTGTCGCGCTGCTAAGCTCAAAGGGGCAAATTCAGTTGCTGGCCAGAAGGATCGTATTTCGACAGGGGTAAAATGCAAAGACACCCATGTACTCAGACCTATGTGCTCGTCAAGGAACCGCAGGTGGTCAAAGTTCACCCGGAGTCCCCCGCTTTGGGGTGCATCTATCATGTTGTGATTTTGGCACGTCAGACCTCGGAATTTATATTTTAATCTGACCTATGCTTCATATCTGCTAGACAGGCATTCTAGATAGACATGCTGTGGAAAAAGCTGTTGTCCTGCATTCACCATAATCTCCATATTAAATTTTGTTGCCTTTTAATGTTTATTTGCTTTGGAACATCCAACGCTCTGGCAAAAGAGGTTAGGAATGGCACACCTCAGTTTAAGCAATGAAATATCCTTGGAACACAGGCTGTCGCTGGAGCCAACGTTTCGACAAGCGGACTTGTCTTCTTCAAGGCTGCAACAAGTCCGCCTGTCGAAACAATGGCTGCAGCGACACTCCGTGTTCCGAGGATCTTTCGTCGCTTCAACATTTCATCTTCCCCTGAGCTTCTACATCTCCATTTAAGTCATTCACAGTGCACACATATTTTTCTGTTACGTATATAAACGAATTGTCGTGCCTTCAGAGGTGAACTCTTGGAGTTGCTGATGAATGAATTTTTTTCGTTGGCACATCTATACCGTCTGATCAACGCGGGTTGCAAAATATGTTGTAGCCATGTTTCATTTAGCATGCATTTCATCAAACTTTCATTGAGCATATGTGCCCGCTGTTTACAACTTTAACTCACCACAGCACGCAGGATCTGGCTAGATGCGTCATATCCACAGTTAAACAGAATACGTCGCCTGCAAGAGATTATAAGAGACCAGAGCTCCATTTCAGTGAAGCTTCGAATAAAGAAATCATCTGCACTGCTCTTAGCACTGACCGCTGTCGACAGACAGCTGCATCACAAGCCACTTGCATAACTGGAAAGTATCTTCCTGGCAACCAGGCTCCTTGGATAATTTTTCCACGGCCAATAATTAGAATATTGGTTATTGTTCTGGCCAGTAATTGTTTGGTTGCAACTTGCGCGGCTAAGAGGCCTTTGCGACATCAGACACACAGTGCTACCTTATTTCGACAAAGTCCAGTGTTGCCTAACCATGGCTGCGATGACACAGTAGCCTTGTTTTCAGTGTTCATACTTCATACAGATACGCCTGCTGAGCAAAATGTTTACGTTTGTCGTTGATGTACACGTATGCACCATGTTTGAAGTGCTGATTGACGACTGTGGCTTATGAAACACTGTCAGCGTGATAACTTCTGATTGCGTTTTGTTGAAGGTTTTACCTACTTTGTACTTGCTGTTTACTCCTGTAAGGGCTTGCTAAGACTCACAGTATCCAATAAATGTAAAAAAAAAAATTGAAATGACGGGTACACTGTGCAGGTACCCATTTGAGGCACCCGTAGCAGTGTTCCAGACACAAAATTGAAATGACGGGTACACTGTGCAGGTACCCATTTGAGGCTCCCGTAGCAGTGTTCCAGACACCAGTGTACCACCCCAACGTGGACTCCACGGGCCGCATCTGCCTAGACGTTCTCCAGATGCCACCCAAGGTGAGCCGGCTATAGTTAATAGGTTGGCAACTAATTGTAGTCTTTTGCTGTAGCCTCTGGATACTCAAGAAAAGATATCTCGGGCACGTAACCGCTTTTCGTGTTCGGATTACCGACTGGTGAATTATGAGCATGATAAACCCATCCTTTGTTTTCATGTACTGGTCAAACAATGAAAGAAGCACCTGCATCTGCTTTTCATCGCAAAAGCTGTGTTTCTGTACCCCATACCAGGATGAAGGTGTAAGGTGGCATCCGCGTGGTAGGTTGGCATGTTGATTCCAAGACCTGGCTTGTCATGTCAATAGAACGGAAAATTGGGCCAGTTGGTGAGAATTCATTGTGGCTAGTACGTGCGACGAACGAAGAGTTGCTGAGTTTGCTGTGTTTTGTTAGTTTTCAAGGATGTGATTTCTAGTGAATAAAAATAGTTGAAGTTTAGCGCTTGTCCTACTTGGTTCTTCTCTGTCTTCATTCGTCGTGCTACTAGCCACAATGAATTTTCATGACAACTGCTAGCTCGGGGACCAGCAGCACCTATCGGCTAGCAAGACAAATGCCACTAGCCACTAGCTTGAGGAAAAAGAACGTCATGTGATGACGAGCATTCGAAGTGAAAAGATGCGCTTGTCGAGGAGCCGATCATTTTATCTTATTTCATCCCTGTAAAATCCAGTTTTTGATTATCTATTATTCAGTCGTTTGCGTCAACCACTCGCACAACTCGTGGTATTCGGAGGACACCTAATAGTTACTTTTTGTCGTTTGCGAATATGCAGGGGTCTAGAATTTTATTGAATTGGTGTCGGTTTTCTTCGAAACCGATGCTGAAAATGTAATTAGACCACTTCTGTGCAGTTTCACGTGCATCTGACTTTATGTTTGGGATGAACATTTTATGTAATCACTCACGAGTGAATTTGGAGGGAAAGCCTGAAGATCTTGCGTTCGAGTAGTTGGGAATGAGTACTCACTGGGGCAAAAAGTTTAAAGATGAGTTGTTTAGAGCAGCTGCCATCTGGGAAAACCTTGAAGCTTCAGGGGATTGTACAGTTCTGGAAAATTTAAGGGAAAAAACTCAGTTAAAAAAACCTTGGTCAGTTTGATTCAGGAATATTGTTAAGCACGACGTTTGTGGTGATTCTGGTGAGTACCTATAGTGGTAAGCCAAAAGGAATTGAAGCTTACAGTTAAACCTACATAATTTACTAATGTGTTTTTACTGGTTTTGTCAATGTTAACCTGGCCAGAAGCTTGGAATATCATGAAACCTTTGATGCAGTCAGTTAAACCTCAACATAACTAAGTTGTATGTGCAGTGAAAAACTTGGTTAGAGCACAACCTTGGTTGCGCAGAAGTTTCCGTGTACGCTAGAGACCCCTAGGAGGGCAAAATTAATTCAGTTCAGTTCCCCAGTACAGTATGTCTCATGGTTTTGTCCTGGCTTTGTGATGTAAAACCCAAGATTTAATTTTGAATTTTGCTTCACTGCTCATGAAAACTTCATTCTTTCGAACTGTAGCACATTCAAACTGATAAATTACTTGTAATAGATTTTTAGACTGGAGTACCAATTTGAGAAGCTACTAAACACTAATTTTTTTTTTAAATCATAGACTGACTGGGAACTTTCAGTGATATATCGAGAGAAAACCTGTAAATGACAGGGATTTTAAAATGCTAACTAGTGGACAACCTGTTGGTTTAGTTGACCACCGAAGCGGCGCACTGCAAAGAAGAGCGGCATGAGCCAAGTGCCATAGTTTACATTTGTGATGAAGTAAAGCGTGTGCATGGTTATCGTGTATTATTTATTTATTTATTTAATACATACTGCGGACACGAAGTCCATGCAGGGTGGGTAGAATAGATTAGGTCAAGTTTAACGATACGGTTCTGAGTATACAACTGGAAAAACAGCAAAACACATTTTTAAGAAGACTACTTTTGACAATGCAAGTGTGAAAATTAAAATAATACAGCGTTCACAGAGGTAAGTTGTTCCAACGATTAATGGTGTGCAGAAAAAAGGAGTATATTTGAATAGCTTAGTTTGGGCAAAATAAGGGGTTAGAGCATTTGGGTGATGGCGAGCAGGCCTTGTCATTAGTGGACTTACCATAAAATCCCGAGCAAGCGCCCCCCCCCCCCCCTTTACGGTGAATGATAATTCGAGATTTTGAATTTTGATCCATGATCCTTGCTGGGGCTCATGGATCATAATTCAAGATAGTGGCGAAAGAGCCGCTAAGAATAAAGAATGCACACCTGTGCTTCTAATGAAATGCTGTTTAAAATGGCATACGGTTCCCTGGTGCATATTATTGAATACGCACGAATTCACATTTTTCATTCGCCCTCGTTGGGCGAATAAAAACAGTGAATGAAACAGTGAAATGGTGGGAGGGGAGAAGAGGCCACATATTTGAAATCTCCCAAAGAAGGGAGGGGGGCGCCTGCTCAGGATTTTACGATAGATACACTTCCTGGGGGGCCAAGTGCATGTTTGTTAATCATTAACTACAAAATAAAGTCAGGCCATAACTTTTTTCTACGCGATTCAAGTGTCGAGATATCATTAGACTGCATTAGTTCATTTGGTGAGTAGAATGTTGAAAACTTTCTATAAACAAACTGGATGGCCTGTCTTCGAATTCGCTCAAGTTCCTTTATGTTACATTGTGTGTAGGGGTCCCGTGCAGTGCAGGCGTACTCGTGCTTCGGTTGAATTAAGTAGTAATAAGCGAGAAGATTAACAGAGGCTGGATCATGTTTAAGTTTGTATTTTTCTTAAGAGCTCAGTGGAACGCTCCCTGCCAACTATACTGGCAAAACATGTTTTGTTTCTTCATGTTGATCTGTGCGGTTTTTAACATGCAGTTATTGCAATTTTGCCACTTGGAAATTAGACACTGTTGCAGGTGCTTTTGCATCTTCCTGCATGTGCAGCCTAGTCTTGGCTAATGCTTACTTTGTGTATTGGTGTAACTCCCTGCCATGGTGTGCTCTGTCCAGGGTCGCTGGCGGCCATCGCTGAACCTTAAGGTTGTCCTGCTCTCACTTCACGCTCTGCTGGCACAGCCAAATCCTGATGACCCTCTTGTGCCCGAACTTGTGAGTCGAGGGTCGCCCACGATGATGAACATCGTATACTGAGGAATGTCACTAATTGATTCACTAGTAGTTGCAGTAATGCTTTGAGAATGGGAAAGACGCTTATTTTTTGGGACCTATAAGGGAGCACAGCGCAGTGAGATTGGGGGGGGAGAGGTTTGGGGGGGTGAAAGAAAATAGGGGAAAGGGGAGGCCACCTTCTTGAGAAATGGGTACCCGCAACCCTGAGCACCAGGCCAGGGTACCTATCCCCCCATTAGAAAAACCAGTGGGTGCCCTGCGGCACTGGTATTCAAACCGAGTACCACCCGCATTGGAGGCAGATGCTCTAACCCCTCAACAAGCTCTCCAGTTCTAATTGATACGCCACCATAAAAAGAAAATAAGCTGGGGCCCTCAAGCCATAGGGGCCCCGAGCTCTTGCGTTTCTTTGTACTTCTGCCTGCAATCCGAAGACTGCAAGGGGAGCACAAAAGAACGCAAGACCTTGATGCCCCCACTGCTTGGCAGCCCCTGTACTGGTGCTCTCTAATAACAAAAAAATAATAGTTCTATAATTTACTGGCCTCGAGGGCGCCTCTAGTTCTGCTCCTTTGTTCAAAGTAGCACTGCTGCCGCATTAGCGAGTGCCCGTTATCTACGGTTTGGCTTGTTATCGTTGATGTCGATGGACTTGCATAACACGCACACACATATAAATGAACAGTCTTTTTTTTTTTTGCATTGTTCTGCAGGGATTGCTCCCCATTTGGCTGTTACTTTAGTCTCTGCAGGCCATATACAGTGTTTTCATGCAAACGAAGCTTGATACTATATGCAAAATTTTGCAAAGTTCCTTTTTTTTTTTTAAGTCAACTTCACTGCAATACATCAGTATCATGCAGTGGAGCGTACTGACAATAGGAAATGACTTTCGTGGGACACGGCTCGTGTGATACCGTTACACGCATGCACAGTGTGATTATGAGTACCAGTAATATTGCCAATGTCTAAAAACTTTGCTGGAAAATCATCGAGAACTGTCTGTGACATTGCCACAGCACTGAGAAACAATAAATAGGATTTCAGACATAACTGATTAGCGCAAAAAGGACAAGTTGAAAAAAAAAAATTGGCCGCGTATCTGCGTGCTTCGCTGCAAATGTCGTCGAAAGACGATAGAGGAGCGCTGCGTCAGAGTTACTGTATATGCTACCTTTGGGTAGCAGAGGTGCGCATAGGTCTGGCTAGCAACCATGGCTATGTCGCGAAGACTCACTCCGTTTTTGCAGGCGACATGCCTACCGAGTCACTGGTTGACATGTTTGGCGTGTCGAAGACCGGTGATTTACTTTGATGTGAATGACTAGTGTCAATACAGTTCGCTGCAGCGGCGCCGTCAAGAAATACAAAAATTGGCCCCAGCGTCAGCTTCTCCGCAACGCATGGTTGCTAGCAGTGTTTGGAAGACAGATGCGCAACTCTGCTACCTAAATGTAGCATATGCAGTAACTCTACGCTGCGTGAGATATTGGCGCCATCTGGCAATACGTCGGAAAACGAGCTTGTGCAGAGGGCACGGAGGAGGAAAGTTCTTTCCTTCCTCCGTGGCAGAGGGCTTTCGTCGGTACGTCGCATTTTCAGCGCAGCTTAAGAAACTAGGGTCTATAGAATTGCGTATTAGGTATTTTCTTTTAAAGGAACACACCACCTAATACTTACCTAGTGATGTTGCGCCTCAGATATGCGTAATATTTACTTTTTGATCGACAACGTTGACAAGTATGAACAGCTGTACCAGTTCAAGATGGGTAGGCGGTAAGCAAGTGGTGCAACTTTGGCCAGGTGGCTGAATCGGGTGACAGACAGACAGACAGATAGACAGACAAACAGACCAAAATTTCTGCATTTAAGTTCCCCAAGAAAGACTATCGTCTTTAAAACAGACAGGATGCCGTTTCCTGTCTGTTGTCTTCACCTGGTTCTTTTTGCGCTAATTAGTTATGTGTGAAGTCTATTCGCACCAATTAGCCCAACTCACGTCTATAATAATTAGGAACATGTGCAAGCTTTGTTTTGCCACTTCTGTATTTGCTTCTTGCACATTTTCTGCACATTTTCACAACTGCACATTTTCTCAACAACCCAGCGTGTTCTCACGGTGAGATTGTGCTTTTGGTATTGTGAGAGGGTAATTTACTAACACAAGATAGTTTTTTTTTTCTTTTATTGACCATTTAACCAAAAGCATCCTGTAAAGCAACCGATCATGACTTACGTGTAGTAAATCGATTCACTCTCTAGCTTATCTCTCCCTAAAGAGCTACAGCACCCTGCAATTCCTTTTTAATCCCACCAGGCTGACCAGTTCAAGTACCAGCGTGACATGTTCAACCGGCTCGCCGCTGAACACACTCGACGTCATGCCATGGGCTGATCCTCCGTCACACCAAGCCAGTTTTGTTGATGCCATGCCCCCTTCGGGCCAGTGGGCTTTCCCTGTTTCAGCTCTGTGGAGAGTTGAAACCAAGAATAAGTTGTTCTTGTTGAGAGTTTGATGCACTTGTATTTATTTAGCATCTCTAAGCCTGTGGGCTCGCTAGGATCTTCTCATAGCCGGTTCACGTTTTTATTGTGAGTTCATGATCGAGTTTTATGTGACGTCCTTCTACAGTGGCACAATTTTCTGCTGTGCTGATACGTTTGGAGCCTCACGTAGGGAATTCGTATTGTGCAATGGTAAATGTTTTTGTATAAGAAGGTGGGCCCCGAGAAAGAAAAGAGCTGTTGTGAAGGAAGTTTTAGTCTTGTAATAGATAGTTATAACAGTATAGTAACACAAGGCATCTTTAATCTAGCAGCCACTGCACAAGTCGCACCAGCTTGTGCTGCATTGACCAAAGTAATATGTTTTATTGAACTAGGCAAGTGTAATGTTACCTCAAGGCTGCAAAAGTTTGCCATAGTGTGCAAGTCTAAACTGCAAATTTGGATATATATATATGTATATATCATGCAATTTTCGCCTTTGAAAAAACACTTCAAGACAATAACTTTGTTGCAGGGTGCCTTCGCTACTTTCGAATTCTGTTAATTGCATAATGACGGGACCAACAAAAGTGACAGAGTTCTCAGTCGGCAATACCAAATTGGGCTCGTTAGTTTTTCGTTGTGGAATAATGCTTTTTGTAGCATAGCACAGCGGGAAACCAATTTGTTGGTCCGAGACGAATGTCCTCTATGTGCGTGTCTTTTCGCACAGTAAATTTTCGAGGTTGCACAAAGCACGAAGTGAGGCCATGTGTGTTGTGTTGATTGCGTGTAGTTTGGAACACCGAAGCACGTGTCTTGACTATTGTTGCCATAAGCTTAGCCTGTAAAGTAGTTGGCTTTTTGAACGAGCTCCTGCAACCAAAGATGGAATGCAACATGTCATTGTTGCCATTCTGCGTAATACGTAGTTGTAACGGACATTACAAATGGGGCTTCTGAAATATACAGCTGCTATTAGAATTATAATTGGCTACTGTCACGTCAGCTTTCTATACGTGCGCCAGATCGGATACGTTCGCGTTGTGTGGTTTGTATCTCTGTACAGTGTAGCATTGCGTGGGACGATTGGCTGCAGCATGAGTGACAAGCCTACGATGCAGAAAATGAACAGGCAGCCATGAATCGAACTGAACTGGTTGCTCTGTGCATGTGTGCCAGTCTGATAACTACAGCAGTCATTCATTGTAAATGGTAGTTTGTTTTCAAGTTATCCCAAAGCAGGCCTGAAAAGAGGCATCTTTGGCAATGAGTAACATGTCTTCAATGCATTCAATGTCTCAGTGGCACCATCAAGAGACACTGCAGCCACGGCTGTCCATATTGTGGTCAAAATTTCATGCAGGCGCATTCACGCTGACTGATCAAATTCAAGTTGTCCATTGATGGCCAATTTCGAGATCAAAGTAATAATTTCTGACCCACAAAACAAATCGGTCAGCTCTAGCCAGATTTGATTGTTTGATTGTTTTTCAAAGCTTGCAAAATTTTGAAGGTTAGTTCATTGTAAACTTGCAGGGTGCGAGTATTTTAGACACAACCATCCGAGGGGTAGTGTGCATTTCTTGCGTATTTAGGAACCTTACAATCATGATAACTACGTCTTCATAGTCCACTGTCCAAAGTAACGACGCCAAAGCATTCAAGTTTGATGACTCATGTCAACTCAATGGGAGCTGTGCTACCCGTTGCATTGGACACATAAGCAGTAGAAGTGATTTGATGCAAGCCTTGCCTAACAAGGTAGTCTAGTATTATGGGGAAATGAGGACACATCATAACCAAATCATAATCATACGCAAATCATTACCAGGTTTCATAGCAAAGTGCTGAAGTTCGAGGGGAGAATTCACTGGACGTCACCGTCATTGTACTTTTAGACTATGATCGTACTAAACATTTTCATCTGCGGCACCATGTGGCATTGCGTCATCTATTTTATGCTGTACGAGGGCATTTTTAACCCTGTAATTTCAGTCATGCTTTTAATTTCTGTGGAACGTTACTTTCGATTCGAAACATGTTTATGATTTGGTGACAGTAGAAACTGAAATGACATGCACGTGCTAAGACTGACCAAAGTGCTTATAGTTTATTGTTGCATATTGGTGAAATTTTTCTAAATGCTTGTTTACGCTGGGAGCATGATGTTCTTGCCTCGACACTTGGGGCATTGGAGAGGTTCCCAGCCTAAATGTGTTCCTTGTGGCTCCCTAATAAAATTGATAAATTGATGCATTCCAGTCGTTGTAATTGCATTTCACAAAATGTGTGCCTTAGCACTGGGCAGTACAACTTTGCAACTGTTGTGTTCTGTGTGGTTCGCTTCTTAAGAATTTGACAAATGTGCATTTTAATTTTCGGCAGCGAAGTATTGGTGAGCCATGTGCACACGGCAACGTGTAGGTACTTGCCAACTGGATGATACTATCAACTTTTTTATACTTCATTTATTGTTCACTTAGTACAGCTTGTACTTATGTAATCTCCATGCTCATGTGTGAAACATTGACGTGTAGTAACAGTAGCCTTCAAGTGAGACTTTATGGAATTGCATTTTGCTGTTCAGAAATAAAAATATATTATTACACTTAAAAGCCAGCTCATGCCTTGTCCATGGTTTTGCATCTTTTGTTTTGCATGCTGGAATCAGTTGTGGTCAGCCACATTTTAGTTCTGTGGAACTGCACATGAAATTGGTAGAAAAATGATGCCTCGTTTTCTGCATCATTTTGTAGAAGCTGTATTGCCTCTTTTTTTTTTTTCTCAGGATTTTCTGCCTTGACCACTGCATCAAAAAAGTGAATGAATATCATGATTTAGCAAGCAGGCCGAGATTCAGACCACTGGCCTTTCAAAGCTATGGTTGACGCTAATGTTTGGGATGCCAGCCACCTGGCTACCTACAACACAGATGTGCATTCTGTTACGCATAGCCACGCTAATATTTCCTGTTGGACCTAACATATTGCAATCAAACTTCACTTTAACGAAGTCGCATCTGACACAAAAATAACTTTGTTATATCCGAAAATTCGTTATAAACGTATATTCGTAACGCTGTGCGACAAGACTATTCTTCATTTCCTCCGCTATAAGCAATAATTCATTATATCCGCGTTCTTTATGTTGAGGTTTGAGCATATGTGAACATGATGGTGGGTTTGAGGGCCATCTGTATGACTGAAGTGGAGCAGCCAATTGCCTCTTTGACTAGAGAAAAACGTCATGCGATGACGTCATCGTGTGATGTCACAAATTTTGGTGATCTGCGAGATCGTCGGACATCATCACGTGGTGGTGATTTTTTGCATCACTCGCGTTGACGCCGCTGTGGGACGCCGATGCCACCAACGGTCAATTTTCACTTTTGGTGAGGCGTCTAAGGCTTTCGCCTCAATAATGCAGCCATGCTCTCGGCCACGTTCTCTGTCTGCGGGATCGCTGTCCAGCTCCTGACGTTGGTCTAGAGTTTATCCGCGTTTCGAGTGGGGATGACGCGGCCTTTTTAAAGTTGTGCCCGACTGTAGTTGCTTGCAATTGTAACACGAAAGTCTCAGTTGTATGAAAAATTCTTGATTCAACACATTATGTTTTAACTTGCCTTCTTTGCTCAACTTCAAGGCACAGTACCCACGGAATGAAACACGACATCATTTTGTAAAATAAGACGACTGCTATGAACAATTGCTGTGATAACCGCGTCATGTCACTGCAAAGCTGGCCGCCAGAGGTAATGTTGACTCTGACGTAAGTGTTGGAGCCAAAATTACACCAAATGTGACACAAACTGTAGATGCCAGAAACTAAAATATGTGCATTACTTGCATTTTAGTCTAAGTACTGTGCTTACCATTATTGAGAATCACAGCATGTGAGTGCCCCATGCTTTTATGAGCATTCTTAACACATCTTTCATTCCAACCTCTAAACTCTATAAATGCGGAGATCTAAAGGAGAAGGAACTATTCAGATTTCTATAACGCGACAGTTTCTGTTCGAATGTGTGGGAAGTGGCAAAAAAATAGGTAACGAAAGCTGAAGGTCCTATGTCAAGATACCTTCATATGCGTAGCACTGTGTACAAGGTTTACTTACTGTACATCCTGCAATATAAATCGCTGTTTCTTCATTGTATTTGACACTGAGAAGCGTTATGTGTAGGGTTGTGGGAATATTTGAGCACTTCAAATATTCGAACGAGTATTACAGTATTTGAATTCGCTTCGATTCGGATTTAAATTGTTCAAAAATTCGAAGTATTTGAAATGAACGAACAGCTGTATATTAGTCCGCATGTAAACCCCCTGTAAAGGTGGTTTCACTGCAGTGGAAGGGTGTTATGCCGTGAATACAGTTTTCCAGGGAAAATCCGCACTGCCGCGAAGCCCCACTTCAAGGTTAAATGAATAAATACCCTCACATCGATTCATCATTTATTTAGTTTAAAAGCTTGTTATACCGGCTTATATGCTCCAAGTATAGTAAACTTTGAAACGTAACTTATTTTACAGGTTATCACTTGCATTCTACCGAAAGTCTAATCCTGCTACTATTCAAGGTTGCTTCCACTTCCTTTGAGCCAAAACCACGGATGTTGCCACGAGTCTGGCCGCTAAACTTATATTGGTTCAGGTGTAAGTGTTCAAGTCTAAATTACACCTGTATGACATGAATTGAAGGCGGTAAAAATAAAAGTACACGCATTGCTCTGCCCTAAATTGTCGTATTTCAATCTTTGAACACTGTATATGACATAATGAGGGAGTGTGCTAAGGCATATTGGTGGCACCGTTGGTTGGAGTCTGTGACTTAGTGCTTCGAGTTGTCAATTAATTTGGCCTTGCGCTGTTGATTGATAGCTCATCTGGTACAGCAGCTGCCCCGGAAAGGGTTCAAGTCTCCGACTAGGACGAATTTTTCACTTTCATGTTGCATAGTTATGTGCAGCTGGACGGAGATAAAGAATGAAATCACACACACACAGCACTATGCATGCGTCTTTTTTCTGGTCCATTCATACTGCACTATATCACGGTGAGGCACTATGCACCGATTCAGAGGCACCATGCCTATTTATTTCCCACCAGCTCGACTGTGTGCATAGTAGTACTTTGGTGGGGCTGTTCTCTGTGAAGCCAGCGCACGTCCGAGAAAGATGTTTTGCTTGTGTGCTGTCTTTCACTATTGTAACACAAGGCAAATGCCATGCTGCACTTATGTAAGACAAGATGAACTGCAATGAGCAGCAGTACATATGTTTGGCATTAAAGCAGACCGTTTGAATGCCTTATGTGAGCCCGTTTTCGCGTCGGGAACGTATTTATGTCTCTCATTCGTTGCACCCGACATTCCGATTCTCGCTTCCACAGTTCGGGATGCCCTTGTCTTTGGCATTGTGCTTGTACAGACGCAGAAGCACAAGCAGTGACACGCAATTTTTCCGCAATGACATACTTGCCTGGCTGTTCCCGCGAACATGCTCCATTGCTCGTATCCCTGCTGCTGACAAGCGCTGCCAGCAACTGCTGACACTGCTGCAACTGCGCCTAGTTTGACACAAATGCACAATAATATGCGTGCGCCCACATTTATGCAGAACACCTGTTACTCTGCAGCAGGGGCAGTGACAGGGGAATGGAGGTGGGGGGGGGGCACCCCCCTTCCCCCCCCCAGAGCAAGCATAGTCAAAACAAAGGCACAAGTTTCCCGTCTACCCCTCGAGAGCAGATGGCTCGCCACTAGATAACGTAGGCGGTAATTTTGGCATGCACTCGCGTGGTCCGCCTTATTTTGTGGCCAACTGTATATACCAATAGTTCAGATCATCTTGATGCCACTTGTCATTCAAATACAGCTTTGTTTACAGAATCACAGATAGGTGGGCGAGTTGGTTTGGGTTCATAATGAAAGGACGAGATGAAGACGGGACATGTCCCGTCTTCATCTCGTCCTTTGTATTCGTCCTAGCGCTGCCCCCTTGTCCCTTCATTATGAGCTTTGTTTACAGTTACCATAAATGGGTCATAATTGGTGTCAACACACAACTGTTGCTTCGCTTGTTTTGTGTACTGTTGCTTGTTGAGGTTTGTTGTAATTCAGAGAAGTGTATCAGTGTGCAACCACCGTCGGGAGATGCAACAGTCATTTGGCTCTCGACATTTCAAGAGGTGCACGAAATATGCAAGAACACACGTGCCTAAACATGGAGAATGGTAAAATATCAGATAACAGACTTAAAAATTTTTTTGTTTTTAAATTGTGTTATAGCAAGTAAAGCATTTACATTTTTGTTAAAGAGCATTAACAACACAGCAGGTTTCACAAACTGAATACTTATTTTGTGCCGAGGTTTCACTTTCACAGCAAAGCTGTACTACACTCAAACCTCGATATAATGAATTATCGGATATAACGAAGTTATTTTCGTGGCAGATGTGACTTTGTTATAATGAGGTTCGAGTGTATATATATATGGCTAGGCAAAAGCCAAATTTGCCCGTCCTATATACGTAAAACATCCTAGCGGGTTTGTGCCACAGATATCGGGCAAGCCTGACTACTCGCCACTGGTCCACTAAAAATGAAGGAAACTCGCTGATGGCAAACACCAATTAACATTTGTTTACGGACATAACCAATATTTGAGAAAAACTTTAAATGAACCATCGGGATTAACCCAGTGATAAACAACGGGGCCTCACGTTTGAGCTTCACTGGTTCCCATCTGTACAGAGTGCTTAGGCAGTGAATTTTTGCAACTCTGGCTTTCATTACCAGGAATATGGCCATCTACAAGTACAGAGATATTTCATTCAAAATCATTCATTATCAAAATTGATAAATGACATTCGAGACGCTGGTTGTAAATAGAAATGGTTTTAATGTACATTTACATTCGAAGCTAGTGTTAACATCCATCAGAGAGAGGAGGGGGGTAGGAACGTCCATCAGAGGTAGGAAGGCAGTAGGTAATGTCGCTAAGAGTCCAGTTTCAATAACGCGTCCCTCTGGAGACGCAGCACATCGGCCAGATTTGGGGGCAGCCGGTTGATTTGGGCGTCGAGATCACGAAGGGCACGTTCGCGGTAGGCTGCATAGTGGCCTGGGAGATCCAGCTCCCTGTAGACGGCCTTCACTGCGGCCTCGTCAGCACCACCGGGAGCACCTCGTCCAACGTGCGCCTGAAACAACGAGTCATTGGCATAACTACACACGAACAACTGTCTTCTGCAACCACTACTTAGTATGACAGCATGTTTTGGTTACTTCGCACTCTTTGCACGTCGTCTGTCTGTTAGCTAACCAGACCCAATGGCATACAAAAAGCCACATTCACTGAAATGTTAATGAGATACAGTCGAGCCCGCATATACCGAACCCACGTACACTCATACCTCATTATAACAAAGTCACATCTGCCATGAAAACGACGTCATTATATCCGAAAATTCGTTATAAACATTTAGTCGTAACACTGTGTCTATGACAAGACTATTATTCATTAAGTTCGTTATAACCTATAATTCGTTACGTCCGTGTTCGTTATATCAAAGTTTGAGTGCATAATGAGTTATTGTGTATATCGAACAGTTGTAAAACCCCCTTGAATCGAATTACCTATATAGAGAACTCTTTGGTGATCCCCTTCAGATTCGATATATCCAGGTTCAACCGTACAGAGGGTCTGTCAAAAAAATAATGAGACTGGGTCTGGTATAAAGAATTTATCAATCTGATCAAAACGTATCATTTAAATGCTTCGAAATAGTTTCCTTGGGCATTGATACGCCTATTACAACACAATTCCCATGCTGCAAAGGATCCCGGAAGTCGGCTGCCGTGACCCCTTTCAGAGACTGTGACAGCACGTTGGATGGCAGGAACATCGTCAAAATGGTGATCTTTCGGGCTTCTCTTGAGATTTGGGAACACCAAGAAGGTCTGGGAACACCAAGAACACCAAGAAGAACACCAAGAACACATCAGGGCTGATACCAGACCCAGTCTCCTTACTTTACGGACAGATCCCGCACAAACGAATGCATATATATAGAAGCTAATAGTTTCGATACATCATTTTCATCAATGCTCCTGCTATTGATGCAATACCCTGGCATGTGCTGCAATTGTGTAAACACTGCCTAAAGTAGATGTGGCCCTTTTGTAGAGTACATTTCACTGATGCGTTCATGTGCCTAAGGCTTAGGCTCTTAATGTTGCCATTTGGTATCTGTATCAACTAAATGAACTGCGCTACAGTAGACTCGTATGCATGAAAATGGCTGTGCAGGTGCACACGGCCTTGTTCAAGGGGTACTGACACGAAAATTTTCAGTTGTTTTTCTGCGTCATATGAAAGGCCAAGCCCTCAAGAGCCTGTACTGCTAATGCTGTACTGCTAATGCTAATGTACTGCTGAGCGTGAGTGCACCCTGAAAAAGTAATTACAGTATGTTTTTAAAAGCTAGTTTCAGTGCCTACTGTACCCTGACGTCACAGCACGGTATGAGCTTCTCGTCACGTGCTCGCGCAAGATATCGTGACGTTTCCACGGCCGCTCTGCATCATGGCTCCGTTGGCAACACACAAGCGACCATTTTGGATGTGTTGGCACCTGACATCATCACAACTAGCCAGACTGCTGCACGAATTCACCAGAATCAGTACCGTAGCCTGACGTCAAGCTAGTGTCAATGTCAGTAGGGAAAATTGACTTTAATATCAAAATAAAATATTTTATCAGCATCTGCTGAGCTTCACACTTGCTCAGAGCTGTCTCTGTACACAGGATATTTGTATGGCAGAGTAAACTCGCCTTCAAAAAATGGTGTCAGTACCCCTTTAATGTGATGTTGACGGCACACAAAAGTGCGAAATCATCAGTGTAAAAACTTAAAAGCAATGATGGTGGCGTCCATGAATCGAAAATGAGGTTGTCATAGACAAGAACATTTTACTCTTGTTGCACTCCTGTTTAGCACAAGCATATGCCATCTTAACACAAGCTATGACCTGCCGGTGCAGACAGCACAGGGTGTGCGGGTTTGGTTATGTGTAGCCACTACAGAAAAAGATTAGCACAAGCAACCATTCCAGCCAATGGTCGCTTGTGCTTATCTCTTTCTGTGGTGACTGTACCAGCTGATGGTGAGCTAACACTATTGACAAGTGTGCAATAAGGGCTGGCTGGAACTACACAACGGTCATTTGTTGCAACTGGCTCGTAGCCCCAGGAAAAAGAGCCCCACTTCAAGGTTCAATGAACAAATTACCCTCACATCGATTCATCATTTATTAAGTTTAAAAGGTTGTTATACTGGCTTATATGCTCTAATTATAGTAAAGTTTAAAATGTAACGCGTTTTACAGGTTATCACTTGCATTCTACCGAAATTAAAATCCTGCTACTATTCAAAGTTGCTTTCACTTCCCTTTGAACCAAACAATGACATTTGCACATGCCTTGTTTCAACTTAAAAAAAAATATTGTGCAGGTTAGTTGGGTCATTACAAATATGCTCATTTTTCTTTATAATACGTATGTGATATACACTGTTCGAATTCGATTTGAAATTATTCGACCAAATCACTATTCGCTTCAAACCTAAAATTTACTATTCACGCAAGCCTATGGTGTTAATGTCTCTTGGTGGATTAAAGGAGTTCATAATTGATAGGAGTGTGCTTAACTGGGCTGCTTGGTACATGATTAAGACGTGAGCAAACAGCGCTAAACACGGGACGGAGAAGAACAACAGACACAAGTGCTGATCAGCGCTTGTGTCTGTCGTTCTTCACAGTGCCATGTTTAGTGCCGTTTGCTCATGTCTTAATCATAATTGACAGTCTACGCCACTGGACAGATGAGGACAGAGGAAAAGAGAATCGTGACAGGAGCGCTAGCAGCAAGCACGCATGCTATGACAGCATGCACACTGTGTGAATACTATGCATACTTCCAAAAAGTATGTATGCAGTGTTCCAGTCTTGAACTTCTTTTCCTGTGTCCTTGTCTGTACATC
This sequence comes from Rhipicephalus sanguineus, assembly GCF_013339695.2. NCBI lineage: Eukaryota > Metazoa > Arthropoda > Arachnida > Ixodida > Ixodidae > Rhipicephalus > Rhipicephalus sanguineus. The sequence continues at coordinate 80,605,234 of NC_051184.2, read as the reverse complement.
GCCGTTGCTTATCAATTATTAATTACCACCAGCCCTCCCCAGTTTCTCTTCCAGTGTATTTAGAGGAGGTAACACACCAGTATGGTTTCGGCCTGCTTGGGCGACGCCACTTGAAGGGCAGTGACCAGAAGCCAGGAGTACTTGCGGTCCACAATGTCGGTACCCACTTTGCCGATCTCCTCGACCGAGCCAAAGCAGTCGATGTAGTCGTCGCGCACCTGAAAGATGCGACCCAGCGCCAGCGCTGCCTCCTGCGCCTGCTCGTGCAACGAGCTGTCCTCGACGCCTGCCTGCAAGGTGACCAGTGGTTACGAGGGAACACGACCTGTTGTCCTCGCCAAAGCATTACTGCAATAGGGCTTTGTTATAGCACCTTCATATTGACCATATTCGTTATAACAATGCACCCAGACATTGATGGGAAAAAAAAGAAGAAAGATGTAAATGTGTCCACATGAAAGAAATGCAAGCGTGATGCCTTTGATAGGCCAGCAAAGCATCTGCCAGTTTTAATTGCCCGTTGAAGGTCTGCCATAGCAATAAGTCGCATGCGAGATTACATTAGATTACAACTAGATTACAAAACAAAGGGAGTAGATTGTGGCTTTACATTCCACGTGACATGAAGCATGGTGGCTAAAGTAGGCTACAGATGCCAATTTGGTGCAATGGTTGCCAATAGTAGAACCTCTCCTACCCTTCTCCATTTGCAACGGCGTTACAGGAGTAAAACAGTGAAATGTTGCAATATTGCAATGCAGCGTGAATGCTGACAAAACATGCTTTAGGTTTGGCTAGTCGAAATCGAGCAGTAGGAACACATTCGCTTGGTTCTGTCGGAGCAACTTGCTACAGCTCGGAGTGTTTGAAAGTACATTATGTTCAACGTTGGATCGTGACTGAAATCAGGCAGAGTTCCAGTCACGTGACAAAAGCAATTGTGTTGTCAGCAGAACATGTGAAGCAGTAGGCCTGTGTCTCATTGTTTCATCGTGCCTGTTTACAACAGAATGAGCACAGACGTACTTATGCTGCTTGCCTTTAGGCTGGCTGCTTCAGTGAGCAGCTGTACCCACTCTGGCTTCGATGCATGATGTGAGATTTATGTGGGGACACTTCTCGGCTTGCTTGTGAGTTGTGTTCGACCAGATAAACTGAAAACGATGAGCGTCTGTTGGTCCGGTGATGGCAGTGGATATCTATCGGTAGGACGATGCAACTTCAAGACAGAAAATGTACCATTGCTATAGCAAATGACGTGGTCAGCGGCAATGCTGGCGTCCGCCGCATGTTGCATTTTTCGCTCGCAAACAACGTGGCACGCGTTTTCAGCTTAGTTGCTAGCTGCCATAGCCAAGTTTGCCGACTAGGAAATTCAGATTTCCTGTGAAGCGTCGGCTGCTACAGCAACGCATTTTTGTCTTGAAGTCGCGTCGTTACGCCAACAAATATCCGCTGCCATCACCCGAGCGACAGGCATGCTGCGTTATTACTCTATCTGGTCGATCGGTTATCGCGAGTATCCTCTTACACCGTGCTTCGATGTCAAGGTTGCTGCAATCCTAGTCAAAGCTCAGCAGAAACTAGTCTATAATAAACGTCACTCTCATGACATATCTCACCAGAAGCATTCCAGCACGGATGGGCAGGGCAAAGGAGTAGAAGGCTGTCTTGAATGTGACCGTGGCCCAGTACAGGTCGATCGTGGGCTTGCACTTGCTGTCCGGTGCGGCAGCCACCATGTCCATTTCCTGCCCGAGCACAGTGCGGAGGTCACCCTCGTGGAAGAGCTCTAGCAGAGGCAGGTAGCAGGGCAGCGAACGAAGGCGCTGCCTTAACACCCAACCGAGGGCCTTGTCGAGGAAGAGGGCATCGTTGATGGCCCGCAGTCCAACGTCGGGGCGCGTGTACCAGCACGGGTGGGCGCGACGCATCGTCGATCCGTCCATGATGTCGTCTAGGATGAGGAAGTAGCACTGGAGCTGCACGACACGCACGTGCGCAATCGTCAGGACCATGCCCCATTCACGTTGATCTCAATGCTTCAATGCCTTACTTACAGTGACAACAAAGCTAGCAAATGAACCGATTGAAGCAAGAAAACAGATTGATTGAGATCAATCACGTTGATTTTAGTATCAATGCCTGATTTACAGTTACGACAAAGCCACAATGTACTAAGACACATGGCATAACACATAAGGGGAAGTTGTGTCTTGTTTTAGCTATTGCAAGACATTCGATAATGGTGCAACAATATTATGTCAACTGTAAATTCATTAATCAGATTTGTACACTTCACGCGTTCCAACAGATGCAGTTCACACAATAACCTGCTTTTCGAGCGGAGCTACATATTTGTAAACATTGTGCTTGACTTTTTTTTTAATTTGCCAGTTTTCAGGCACGCTTTTAAAAAAAATTACAGGCCCTAAATACTAATTTTTGTTCCCAAGTTCAATGTAGCTTAACCTGCTTTCTCAGATGCAACAAGTTTCAGAGAAATCAGCCCAGCCGTTGTCTAATAAAATCACTTAAGCATTTTACTGATCTGGGTTGACCCCAAGCTAAAGTTCATGTATCAATTCATTGATGGCTGTTGAATAACGATGCTTTCTAATACATTTCTAAATCATGGGCACAGTCAATGAGAGACGAAAGCCTGCACTCACTTACCAAACATTGTTTCCACAGGAACTGCTCAAGATTGAATGGCTCATTATTTCCGCAGGGACTGCTGTTCTTTTTTTAACCTTGACCTTGACCTATGGCTAGCGGCTTGAAATGTTGTGGACAGTCAATGAAAATCCACTCTTCATTAATGGTGTTCTTTAACGCGCAACTGAATCCAAGTACATCAGTGTTTTTTCGATTTGCCCCCCCCCCCCCCCCTCGAAAAGTGGTTGGGAACCGATCCCATGACCTCGCGCTTAGCAAGGCAACACCGTAGCCCGCTAGGCCACCATGAGTCTCTGCGAATATTTTGTTGCTGTCTTTCTCATTTTACACATGCCTTCGTCTTACGATTCCAATCTGGATTGACAATACGTGTAATGTATGTATGTAGTGTGTACGTGTGTGGGTCTGTATAGATGGATAAATAAATGTGGTGTCTTTAGTCGGATACAACTTTCGAAGTCCGTGGCATTTCCATGCTCAAAGGCGTATGCACACAAGCCTACACCAATGGGCACGCACTCCAGAACGACATCACTGAGCCGAAAGGCCAGCGATCTCGCCTCCAGAGAGTATGTGAGCGGGACTATTTCTTAAATCGCGGAGGCGATTGGCTGTCGCACTTCGGTCATCTGGGCGTGGCCTCTTCGGACTTCTTGAGTTGTATACTAGTGTCTAGCCACAAAAGTCACTGTGAAAAGTCACATCTAATGTCTAGCCACAAAAGCATAATACTACGTACAAGCCCTTAGAAGCAGGAAAACAGGCGTCCCAAGGCTTCACTGCCTTTCTTCCTCGCAGACCCCTTTCTAAACTTAGACCTGTCATTACTTCCTTATGCCAAGGTCAATGCATTCCTATTCAGCACAGAAGTAGGCACAGGTGGTGCAAGTTATGTCACAGAGATGGGCCTGCAGTTTTTAAATCACGAAACCTGGAATGATAAAGCTTGTGACAGCGATACCATAGGTTTTGTTTCCTCTTTAAAAACCTGGCATGATTCACTCCATTCTGTCTTTTCATGCAGCATACAGAAACAAACCAAACATCTTTTTGTGAGTACATTCTAACACAGCATATTGCGTAGCTTATTCGTCAAAGTGTTCACCTTCCGTAGAGGAAAGCGTGATGAAAAAACACCTAAGGATTTCATTAAATTATTGTCACACTCTAAAACAGAAATCGGTTGTGTTGAATGTCTGCAGTATTATCTTGGACATGCTCTGTGGAAAACATATATCTCAAGGAGTAGATCACTTGAGCTCTACATGCTGCAGAAGTGTGGATGTAAACTTTCATAGTGACGCGGCATGTGTAACTTTGCCAGTGTGTATGCACAAGTCGAGAATAGGCTAAGACAAAGTCATTTAAACACAGATGAATGGAAACGTGAAGAAAAACAAAATAAAGTTTCATCACTGGTTTGTTTTTGAATGCCAAGGCCAAGGGAAGCCACAATTTCGCTGGCTCATGCCCTCATAAGTTGCATATTTGGAACAGGACAAATGAAAGACTGTCAGTCGGGAACAGGTGCCACGGTGATTTACCTCATCTGTCTAGTTTGTACACATAGTCCTTTACCTGCAGTGCAGAGGTTGGTGAGTGGGCTGCACAGCTGGCTGAATTTGATGTTATGTCAGCGTCGCGGAAAAAGAGATGAGCAGAAATCTGTTTTGTTTGGAAACAATGATAACCACACTACACATGGTGACCACTTTCTGATGTCCACCTGTCCTTAGCCGATAGTCTCAGAACCAGCAAAAATATGTGTCTAGGCTGGCTCTAGTTTTGACAAGCCTATGCTACATATAGCTCACTGCATTCTTTTACGAGAATGAAATGTAATCATACATAAAGAAACGTAATCATCTGATGTGTAATTACTGTTTGGTATGAGAAGTGAGTTGACAGCCACCTGCCGGGCATGTGCAACCAGCTGTGAGTGTTGGTGCCTACGCGTACGGACAAATAGCAAGGTGACTGAGGGCCGGCTAATGTGAGTACACACTGGTACAGTACAGTGACTGGTGAATATTGGTGACTGCAGCACAAGTGAGTACTTGGTCTACCAACCCTACATGAAACCGGCATGCTCCTTTTGTTTAATTATGCACTTTGTAGTACATATCTAGAGGTCATTGCATATGGTAGCAATGACCTCTAGAAAACATCCCAGCATCAAATGGCTAGTGTAAACATACTTGCATATGTCTACTTTGCCGCTATGTTTCATTCCATGGAATATGCTCCCCAATTGTGATATATCCATTGTAATATACTCTCCACGTGCCTAGGCAAAGCTCGCACGATGTCGTTATAGATTAACGGAGCACCGTAGTAACGTAAGAAGCGTACATGATGGTTGGCCTGCCATTCATGTTGAATCTTGTGGCTGCGTGTCACTCTTTAGAGAGACACTAAAGGCAAATAACAATTTATGTCAGAGTGAAAGCTCAATGTATGACAATGTCTAAAACGGCAATATTATCAACAGCAGCGCCCTACTTACCGAGAAATTAAGCTAAATGTATCACACGATCAGCGCCACGAGCGGCACATTTTGGAAATGATCCCGATGACATGAGAGAGTTCGACTACAATTAATCACTCGTAATCCAACTAGCTGCAATAAAAAGAACCTTCCGATGCATCAAGAGATGTAATAAAATGCTGCTTGTTCGTTTCTGTTTGATTCATGGAAAAAAGAACCTCTTTTGGTGTTCATGATGGTTAGCGCAAACGCGACACAGACGAAAGAAGAAGAAACAACGACACAAGCGCTATCTAACAACTGAATGCTTATTGGAAAAATCACAAATACATATGTCTAAGAAAGACATATATCTTTTGGTGTTGCCATGGGGAACGGCGCGCGTGGTTCAAAGGTTCCGTTTTCGCCAAACTGTGCTTCGCCCGGCACCCTGCTTCGCTCACGCGGTCGCGTCTCAGTGGTAGTTTCGGTATCGCGTACTGCCGCGCGTCTTTTGCGCGCTCGTGAAAGTCGCTCTTACAGAAAGTTCGACAAAATGCCGCATGCATGTGATGTTGCCGGATGCCAGAATGGCGCACGCCGCCAGTGCACGCCGCCACGCAGTAAAGGCGGGCAACGTTGGACACGGCAGTAGTGACGTGAGAAACACCGCTTTCAGGCGGGTGATTTGAAGTGTGCTAACGCGATGCAGACCATTAAAACGTGATTTTATTTCAAAATAAGCACATCCTTGGCACAAAAGTAGCACTACGAGGTTTCTGGACCGTTATTTCAACAATCGACGTCGACTTAATATTTGCCTTTAGTGTCCCTTTAAAACATGTGACATTATCAGAAGGATGCATGACAGACTAACCATAGAAGTTACTCAAGCTGAAGCTATCTCATACTTGGGTCACGAGTGCATTAGCCTACCTTCCTACATTATTCTTAGTGATAAACAATGTTTGTTCTTCAGGAATTAATCTTTGTGTGCATTCCCTGTGATAACCATCGAACCTACATATGGCAACTGTAAGCAGAATGCTCACATCGACTTACGTCTGCTCAAACCACCATCACTTGTCTCGTAAAACAATGCATAAGGCTCCTCATCTACACTGGCAACTGATGATGCCGATGCTATTGAGGCTGTGCCCATTTTAGCAGGTCACAAATTATATGACCAGGTTGCTCGCAAATGTTCTAGCACACTCAAGTTGCAAAGCGACCGGTCACAAATGGTCATTTTTGATTGAAAAGCGGCTGTCTTCGATCAGTTCGTGGATGCTTCGATTTCTCAGTCGTGCAACTGAGAAATTTAGCAGCAACCCAAAATGTCACTTTTCAATCAAAATTAGGCGGCCATGACTGGTGAGTTGCGACACGTTGCAACCAATGTCTAGGAAGCAATCAACTGGCCTCCCCTGAGAATCGCAGGTGCAAATGAGTCCTAGACGTACTGTTGCTGTGCATCTGGTGGATTCACGAGCTTTACAGTTTCACTTGTGCAAGTGACCAATCCAAAACAGCCGCTTTTCGAACCAAGGAGACTAAAGAGACTGCTACCAGTTGCTTGGCGGAAAACGTGGCTGCATGACCAGTGCAAGTCGCTGCAGTGAGCAAGACCAGCTGCCACTGAGCCTTACCACGACTTCTGAAGAAAAAATCATAGCACCAAACGACATAACAGACAGGTAGATGGGACTGGCACTAGTACACGGGACTGACTTCTGAAGAAAAACCTGTCTGGTACCTGTCCGTCCATGTGTCGTTTTGCGCTACGATTTTTTTTCTTGGGAAGTCGTGAACCGACTAGCCCCAAGAAAACGTTTTGCTGATCGAGCCTTACCAGTTCGACGCACCAGCCAACCAGGCATGCCAGGTGCAACTGCGGTGCTGCCTCGTCGGCCAGTAGCTCGTAGGTCTGGACGACCGCCAGCAGTCGGCTACGCTTGCCTCCCGGCAGGTTGTACTCGAGGGCGCCGCGGAGGGCCTTCAGGGCCTCGGCGAGGGCCGGCTCGCCGAACTTCGTCTCCAGCACGATGCCCATGAGGTCGTCCCGGGCCTCGCGCACGATGAGGTCGTTCGCCGAGGCGACCCGCGGTAGACGTCGCCGTTCGCTTGCCATGCTCTCTGCCCTGCGTTCGGCAGCAAGACGTGTACGCTGTGGCAAAAGAGCTAGTCGTACACGAACGTACATGAATACCGTTCTTTTCTTCCTCGCTCTCTCCCGTATTTGTTTCTTTCTGTGTGCATATCGGGCCTTCAGGAACAAGGAAATTTTTTTTCCGTCTCTCAGACGCGGCTTTACGGATGTTTTGTTTGTTTTCACGGCTTCGGTCCGCAAGGCTGGCACGGTTAGAGACGGTGCGTTCCCCTGCCGACAGTACGGCCAGCCGATGCGGAGACGGAACGTTGCATTGCGCAGTTATAACTAAACTTGCCTGGATGACGGGCGCTCTTTCGTGCAAACTTACGCACTATTAACGGACCCAGTAGAGATGATTATTCTGTTTGCTCGTTTCTCGCATGTCCGTGCGTGTCCTAGGAGGAAAACTGCGATGACGGAGATGAATTGACCGCAGTCCGTTAGATGCATTATTCAGAAGGCGCTACGGTATCACACGCATGCCGATGCTGTAGATAAAGTTCTATGTCTATTGAGACGGCACAGGTGCGTCGGGAATGAACCATTTTTCCGTTTGAATCAGATAGCAGGAAACGGCAATTCATACCTGACGCGTTCAGTAGATGACACATGGAAAGCAGCTGACATGACAGCGGGGGGTGCGGCCGCCGTAGTGCCAGTAGTGCTGCCAACTATCGGAGAGGGCAGCTGGATGCGCCGTCGGCGGCCTGTCAGGCCCCTGCCCGCACACAATCCCGAGCGCGGCGCCAATCGCCGCAGCGCAATCGCGGTCAGGTTCATGTCGGCAGTCACTTCCACAAGCTTGAACGGTCGCTAATGCGCACGAGGAGGTTATTGGCCCCCCGCGAATTTGTGCCGATCGAAGGGGTGATGAACCCGCCGATCTGCCAACGGGGTGTCCTGCCCGAATCGGGCAACAGCCACGACAAAGGAAACGCAACGTTGCTACGGATTCTGGCGGGTCTACGCGAAGCGTAACCTCCAAAACTATGTTCCTAAACCTCTCCAACCCGTCTCAACCGCCTAAAGTGGGTCGATCTTCGCGTAGATCTTCGCACACCGTCGCAACGTCAACAAGAAATCGAGGGTGCCGCAAGCCAAGAGGATCTCGAGGCGATCGGCGGGCATCATCATCACGAGATGATGTGGTTGTCATGCCAACACTCCGGCCCACACCTATTTGCACGTCCAGATTTTTTCGCAGCGATTGGCGGACATCATCATCACGAGATGATGCGGTTGTCATGCAACCCGTCGACCGCGTCGACGTCCACGCCTGTTTGCACGTCCAGATTTTTTTCGCACGTGACGCGCGCGCAATCGCCGGCTGTGCGCGGGCTATCTGAGGTTCGCGGTCCACCGGGTCCACCGAACACGATCTCTCACCGAACACATCGCAAGGACCCATCGCTCTACATTTGAAGACATTCGCCTGCAAACGCAACGCTGTTGCTGTCTGTGGTCGTCATCTCGTTCGCGCCGAATTAGCATCGACGAGTTGATCCGCTCACGTGTTGCGTTGGCACTGCTGCGACCATGGGAGAATGCTTGGCTTGTGAGTTGGTTGACGCCGGAGCCGTGAAGTTCGGCACGTTCACGCTCAAGAGCGGCATCACATCGCCGTTCTACGTAGACCTCCGAGTATCCGTGAGCTACCCGAAACTACTTGTACGTACGCTTCGTTAAACCAATAATTTTCGAGTAGCATGCACGATTGAATTCTTGCTTCACCGCTCGCTTCCGGCTGAAACAAAATTAATTGCACCTTTCAGCACGACATCGCCGATGCCGTTGTCGCCAAGATCAAAGAAGACAAAATCGAGGGCGATCTGCTGTGCGGGGTTCCGTACACGGCGCTCCCCATCGCCACGGTAAGATGTATCCGTTTCGCTTTGCATGCGAGAAATTCGTTCGCCAGAATTTCGTTATGAAACTAAAAAGCAGAATCAGACGGTTAGCTGTTAGCGGACACTGCATAGAGCAAATAGGTTACAGACAGCGCGAGTGGAGTGCCTGCAGTGCCTTTCATTGGCTGCTGTCGCTGGACTGGTGCTAACTAAAGTCCTTAGATTTCTTTCTCTTCCTCTAGGGACTTCAGTGTGGAATATTACCGGCACCGCGCCTCTGGCTGTTCGTGTCGTTTATCTAAGTATGGGGACAGACATATACATAAATTTGGGGACAGTGCACACGAATGCCTTACAGGCCCCTAGAGGCATTGCATAAGAGGGGAAAGTACAATAAAAAAATTATATACAATAATTAAAAAATATATGAGGAAGCAGCATAAGTAAAAAATGTAAGTATAACAATTGCACTAATATACAGTAATATTGTGTTACAATGTAAACAAACAAACCCGAACAGGCCAGAAAAAAACACGCTCTTGAATGCGAAAGCTCATTAATTAACAAAACTGCTAATAGTACAAAAATAGTTGAGTTACGGAGCGATCGGGTCATAATTTGGCTATTACGAAAGAGTAATTAATGTACAGTGGCACATAAAAGTGGGAACGGCAATGACAAGAACAGTATGTATTGTGAAATTATCTTAAAAATGTGTTGTCAGAAGCCGGAAATTTTCTCGCTCACTCTCTTAAGCTATGGTATTAGGAAGCTCGTGCCAAAGCCTAATAGATGTTGAAGGAGCGGAACAGTTAAATGAATTAGCCTTCTCATAGATGCGCATGAAATTGAACTGATTGTACAACTGTTGGGACCCGTAATGTGGAGTTTCAAGCTACAAAACGGCACCATTTGTTAATTGGGCAAATAGTGAGTGACCATGTACTAGCTTAAAGGGACTGTCTACCGCTCGGAAAAATTTTTCTGATTGTCGTGAAAATGAGAAGATTGTTCGTCACATCGGCGGCAACGAGCATGCTTTTGCCCCGTAAAAAAAGGAATTATATTTTTAATTTGGTGTTGAAAATCGTGAAAGAATGACCGCTAGCGTCACCCGACGGCGATGTGGTTCAATCCACTGGTAGGACAAGAAATCCTCGCAAGTAGACTCATTTTGCTTAAAACAAATATCTATGACTTGAAATTGTATTTTACGCACTTGAGGCAGCCTTCGGTTGCGTCAGAAAGTACCTTTTCGCTTTTTTTTCTCACGCATCAAAAAAGGCGCCCGGTGGCACTGCTTGCGGCGCCATCATCGATTTCTTCTGCTTCAATTCATGCGCTATGCCATGCGGCTCTCTGCGCTGGTCGTGCTGTGCCGCTGTATTGTTGTTAGGATGTCACACATGTGCTGAGCTGTGAAGGCGTGCATTTATCGTCTCTTTCTGACGAATGGACTTGGCTTGGATTGCGGCAGCAGTGCTAAAATAAACGCATAGACTGTGATTACAGCAAAACAAGGGTTCTGTAATCGTATAATAAGGCTTCATTCAACCGCTAGCGCGATGTAAACGACTGTTACATTCATTACAATAGTGTTCAGCGAAAGTAATGTAATCCTACAGAAATCACGTGTGCTTTCGGTTTTAATTTTTACCAGCGCTACAATCGTCATCGCGTCCACCAACCAGTGTTGTGGGCATGTTTCATGCCAATGGAAGAAGACCGAACGCAGATCGAAAAAAATCTTTTTTTTTAATTTTCTACTCACTTTCCAGAGAAACTGCTGCAAGGTTGGACACTTCAGATGGTACGCTTTCTATTGCGGTACAAAACAGAAAAGCGATGAAGGACGGTAGACAGTCCCTTTAAAAGAAGACACCACTTTTGGCTCGTGTATGGATTGTGATTTAACTATTTAACACACACAGATGACATCAAACAAGGTTTGTGTGCAGCATACCCACAGGTTACGTTAAAGCAGTACAATGCAGCTTCATTGCTTCAGAGGTGGCAAACATGAATTGTTAAAAGGTAAAAATGTGTTCTAGGAAAACTGAGCCTATTGTAGTGAGCTAATTTTATATTTATCTGGATTTTTTTTTTTATATTGCACATGATCTCGGACAGTGTTAAAGATCCAGGTCACTCCTGCTTTAGTATGGATGGTCTCATGACTCTATAAACGCAGCTTCTCGTTGTGTTAGTACCCAGACATGGCAGCCATAACAACATCAATGAACCCTCATTATCACATGCTCATGAGTTAATTTTTCAATGGTGACCATATTTATCAACTTGTTGCTTGTCACACTGCCATGCTTGTTCATGGAGCTTCTTGGTGTACTGGCACCTGAAGAGGCAACCATGAAGACATCGAGAGCTATCTATTGCTATAAAGCCACTCTTTAAATTTTTTAGAACTTTAACTACGAGAATCGAAAAAACTTGTTGATTGAATGGGCATCAATTCACAAACTATGAGTTATTCAGTGCAGATGAGTCCTAATAATTCCTACACTTATGTTGCACATGCGATGGATCCCAAACCTACTCTGACAATGCTCACCAATTCACTTTGAACGGTGCAACTTCTTTCTTACGTAGTGCGTGGCAATGGCAACTGAGCAGCCAATGGTAATGGTACGCAAAGAAGTCAAGTCGTATGGCACAAAACGTCCCATCGAGGGAACCTTCCATCCTGGCCAGAAGTGCATCATCATCGAGGACATCGTCAGCAGTGGGTCCAGCATCATCGAGATAGCTCAGGTATGTTAATGCATGGCAAATATGAGAACGTATGGTCCGTGCCATGGGTATAAGGGCCTCCATATTGTATCAATGACTAGCTAGTGCAGTCTAAGCTGAAGGGATAATAGTCCAGGGAAACACACAATTAGTTTAGACTGTTAAAATATTGTTAATAACTCCGTGTTCATTAGTTTGACTAGGAAGTGGTTGATTACTACTGAGAAAGCAACACTTTGGAACTCATGCAAGTAACGCTGTTGAATCAGTAATCGATATTCCACCCTGAATATTGTGCATTGCGGTTTTTAAAAAATGAGCAACACTTTCTATGGCACAACTTATTTGCATATTACAACTCTAGCTTGTAGTCATGAGGTTATGTTGAAACATACCTTTCCGGAGAAAAATTTTACTTCGTATTTTGCCTCATGAAAGCACGAGAGGATGCACAACCATGCCTCTCTTTGGTAAGCAGCAATGTTTTTTGTGACAAATGCAGGCACTGAGTGTGTGTTGATGCAGCACAGTTGATAAAAGACTAACTTTCAATGTTGAGAACGTGTCATGCCAAGACCACAGCTGTCACATGTTACTGCGACGCTACGAATATTAACATATCTTCTTGCATATTGCATTGCATAACCAGTGCAGTTGCCTTGACATGACTGTACTGGTTGTACTACTTGAGGTACAATACCATTCTAGTAATGAGAACTAACAGACAAAAATGCCAAAGCTCAGTGGTAGAGCATCGGACGCGTTATTTGAAGGTCGCAGGTTCGGTCCCTGCCGGCGGCAAGTTATCTTTTCGTCCACTTTACTTTCTTCACACTTTATTCTAATTATAACGAATAACATCCCCTATACTTTCTTTGGCATTATTGTCTGTTAGTTCTCATTAATATTGTGTCTAACTAAAAAACAAGCCTTTAAAAGTCATCGTCAGTATCATTCTAGGTGTTTCCTTCAAATGGCTTTGTCTTGGCACGGCCTAATTATTTTATCTTCAGTGTGAGCCGACACAATCCAGCCAAGGATAAAAACGCAAACATGCACCATAGGACAAGTGCCGACTGCCAGCTGCATCTCGCTGACTAATGCGAGCCATTTGCGGTCACTATGCAGCCCGGACACACAGCAGTATCAGCTACAATCTTCTAAAAGAAATGCCATGTCTTTGGATGAAGATAACTGAGATTGTCTTATACTTGTGTACACATGCGAGAATGGGATAAAGATTACAAAAGGCCTGGCATTCTTTCAGTTGAGATGCAGTTGGCAGGCAGCGCTTGACCCGTGGTGCCCGTTTGCGTTGTCCCTGTTTGTGTGAGCCGTTTCTGCCTACGTCAAACGACACTTTCGTTCCTGTATAGCGGTACGTCTGATGCAATGTCGCACTGCATTGCAGCAAAGCGCGTGCATTAGTGTAAACGCATTGTCATGTTGTGTTTTTATCAATTGATCAAGCCTAACGCATTCGACACGATTTACTTACTCTAATTTTGTTTTTCTTATAAATTTGTCCTGAGTCAACTGGAGGCACTGTGCATGAGCTGAACATGAAACTGTGGCAGTGTGCTTGACAAACCGCACATTGAAAAGCAGTAAAGCATCATTGATACTCTCGTGTTCCTTGCGTTTTCTCGCCTCTTAAGTTCTGAAACACTAGTCTTGTTTTGCTCCCTTAGGGGCACACGTAAAAGCTTGCCTTTTTTAAAATGTCCCATCCTGCCTGTTTGTGTTCAAAAAGTGTGGCAGCACTTACGTTACATCCTTACGTGTCAGCCCTAAAGATAATCGCAGCACCCGCCATTGGACGCCACCTTTACAAAGAACAGTAAACTTGCTTGTTGTACGTTATCAACACTTATCGTGGTCACTAATTGCTGATGAGAAACCTATGTGCAGGTGCATGTAGGCTTCCTAAAAGGAGCATAAGCATGGCAAACTATGCCATTGCGGTACAGTTTTGTGTACTTGAGAATTCATTAGTCTGAAAAAAGAATTAATATTGGTTATGTTTTTCCGAATGCGTGCATTGTTTTGCCATGGTTCCCATGGAACAGAGTTCTTCCGTGTTTATCATACCTCTAGCATTTACCTTAAGCAATTCATACCTGTAGAAATTTTAGCATTAGAACCATTAAGGTAGCATCAAAAACAGATTCCCCACGTGTGTGGAATTCTTCAGAGATGTGAATGATTGTCCTATAGGCGGTTTTATGTTCTATGGCTCCCTGAGTGACATCGCTGCTGTGCTATGCAAGCTGTCGTGTTTTATACCTATGCTATGCCTGCGAGCATGTAATTTTTCGTACTTTTGCACCAGTTTCTTTTTATTTGGGTTCATTTGATGTGAAATATTTGTAACCTATTCGAAACATATTCATCTTTACAAATAGTGGCTAATAACTTGAAGACCACATCGAATAGGGTGCTATTCAATGCAATATTCAAAAGTTCTTAGAAATATTTGCACGCCCCTAAGAAGTAGTAATTCAGGGTTGACGTGCATATGCACGAACTAACTGTATATGCAAACCAGGTGCTCTCAGAAACGATCTGAATGGTCGCGACAGCCAATGTCGCCGCTGTCGTGACAGCCGAGAAACCTTTTCTGCAAAGTAATTCATGACCCTTATCGCAGTGAAACAACTGTCCCAGCAGACGCGAAGCCCCGCAATTTTAATGGAAAGAATGATGTCCGAGGTGTCATTCTGTGCCTCCCCCTTCGCACACTCTTGCTGCACTGAAGTGCTATTTCACTTCTTTGACATGTGCAGTTGTTTACTTGAACAGTATTGAACGAGTAGGTTATCGAGGTTGACACTGAATCGCTCATCACTGACGCGTGCTATGCTCTTTCTTTCTATCCCAGTTGGAATTGCGTAGCTTGAGGACACCTTCAAATGAGCTTGCACTCCTTTGATGCAAAGTGAATTTTGAGTCTTAGTCAAAATTAAGAAGAAGAAATGGGCAGGGCACGTAGCGCGTAGGCAAGATAACCGCTGGTCATTAGGAGTAACAGGCTAGATTCCAAGAGAAGGCAAACGCGTTAGTGGGAGACAGAAAGTTAGGTGGGCAGATGAGATTAAGAAGTTTGCGGATATACACTCAAGCCTCAATATAACGAACACGGATATAACAAATTATCGGTTATAACGAAGTAATTGAAGAATAGCCTTGTCATACACACAGTGTTACAAAAAACGTTTATAATAGAGCTGTGCGAATAGCAAAATTTTGGGTGCGAAGCGAATTCGAATAATAAAGATTGAGTGCGAATCGAATCGAATAATTTCGAATAATTTTCGAATATTTCTCAATCATTTTTCGAATAATTCGAAGTGAAATTACAGAAAAAGTTGCAGAGAATCCCTAAATATGTTCTTGTGAGATAGTAACATGAAAGTGTTTCTTTTCGCTAGGTTGATGAAGCGCTGGTGGGGTCATATTTCATAGTTGTCTTTCTTATCAAGAATGAGGCAATGTAGAGGCCGAATTGTATTTATGTACATGATTTGGTGCAACCAAAGTGTTGCCGACAACACTTTACACATGACAGGCAGAGATGCCATTTTCTCAGCCTCTCCTTCTCTTTCAACTTCTGTGGAAGCCCAACTGATGTGGCAGACAAGGGTGTGCTCTCTTCAAGTCCGGAGTTCCAAATCTGCCTCGTAGACGTCGATATACAAGAACATCTGAAATTTTGGATGCTAAAAAGCTTCGGCGTCTGATTTTTCGGACTTCCTGCCCAAATTTCAGGTCCAAAACAGCATTAATTGAGCCCCCAACTCTGCCACATCTTTCATCTCCATATTGGAACCAGCGTTTTCTTGAGTTAATACATTTGCGACCGTAGCGGAGCTTGAAAGGCAGCTTTGCCGCAATACGGGGGTGTGATGAGGTGAAGCATATCGAAAATCTAGGGACCACTTCCAAACGGACGTTGACTGTCTCTTGGCTAAGTTCAACCGTAACGGACCTTGAAAGGCAGCTTTGCCGCAATACGGGGGTCTGAGGAGGTGAAGCATATTGAAAATCTAGGGACCACTTCCAATCAGACGTTGACTGTCTCTTGCCTCAGTTCGACCGTAACGGAGCTTGAAAGGCAGCTTTGTCGCAATACGGGGGTGTGATGAGGTGAAGCATATTAAAAATCTAGGGACCACTTTCAACCGAACTTTGTCTCTTGGCTAAGTGCGACCGTAACGGAGCTTGAAAGGCAGCTTTGCCGCAATACGAGAGTGTAATGTGGTGAAGCATATTGAAAATTTGAAGGGGTCACTTTTAACCGGACGTTGACTGCATTTGTCTTTGGGAAGTTCGAATAGTTCGAATAGTAAAATTTCAGTGCGAATCGAATCGAATAGCAAACACTATTCGAAAAATATTCGAAATTTCGAATATTCGCACACCCCTAGTTTATAAGGAAATTTTGGGTATAACGAAGTTATTTTCGTGGCAGATGTGACTTTGTTATGATGAGGTTTGAGTGTAACATGGCTGCAGCAAGCACAGGACCGGATTGGTTGATGAAGATGGCAGAGAGTCCTCTGCTCTGCAGTGGACACAATCAGGCTGATGATTATGATGATGAACTTTGAGTGTCTGATTGTTCTGTTCTGGATGCATACTTGCAATGCCACAGCAGCCCTCTTGTTTCACTGTTGAATCACGGTTCACTGGACTACAAATGGCTGAATAACGGAGCGCGGCATCATGTCTGCAGGCACTGTCCACAGCTGGCCTGGTTGTGACTGACGCCGTTGTGTTCCTGGACCGTGAACAGGGTGGAAAGGAAAACCTGCTCAAGTGGAACATCCAGCTGCACAGGTCAGAACCCTGCTCTGGCTGCTTTTGCTGTTGCACTTTTGCATAGGTCGGCAAAAAATGTGGAGCTCACTCAGACTTACTCAAAAAATATATTTTGCGCTTAGAGCTTACTTGGACTCAGACTCACCGATATTTTCTTCAACCGGACTCACTCTGACTCAGACTCACCAAAATATTACTCACCCGGACTCACTCAGACTCACGGTCCTGTCCGAGTCTGAGTGAGTCAGCTCATGAGTGAGCTTGCCGACCTATGCACTTTTGTGACCCCGGAAAGCTTGGGACACCTTACCACATGGGTGAAAATTAGAACAACTCATTCATTTTTGTCTCTGACCATGGAACACAAGTTTATACGAAACAAAAAAAAACACCTCGATTACACGTCCCCTGGTTTTGTGATGACCCGCATTTTACGACAAATCGTATTTGGTCCCGGCAAAACGCACGTAGATATAATGTATTAAAAACCTCGATTATACGACACAATTTTGCACCGACCCCGCATCTTACGACAACTCTCCGACGTCAGCCGAGAAAAAAAAATCACCTTTTTTTTTACTCAAACCTAACACCGACCAAATATTTGTGGGTGCAAAGGAAACACTTACATGCTCCTATAGTCGGATACAACTTTAGAAGCCTGCTGCGTTTCCACCTGAAAGGCAGGTGCACACAAGCCTCCCCCAATGGGCGCACACTCCATACTGACGTCATGAGCTGGACGGCCAGTAACCCCGTGTGTTCGGAGAACATTGCCGAGAGCTTGAGCAGGACTATTTCTTTAGTCACAGAGGCAATCGTCTTCCGCGCTTCGATCATCTGGGCTGGGGCCTCTACAGACTTCTTCAGTTGTATCCAACCATGGTTGACGATTAGGCAAAAAGAGAGATTTAGACAGGTGCAGTACGCCTTCTTAGAATGGAAAATTTATTCTCCTGGCAGGTAATTTTCTTCTGTGATCCAGTTTTCCTGGCTTTAAGGTCGCTTCTAGACACACCTCAATCACGGGAGTATTTCGGGGCCGTTACCTAGACACGCTCGATCTACACGGAGTAGCTTCAGATATTCGCCAAGCTGATCTTTGAGATCGGGATGTTTTCACGTTTTCGGCCTGTGGAATTTTCTGGTCGACGTGCCGTTGAAGGTCTCCTCCCTTTGTTTGCGGCACTTGTAGTCACAGGCCTCAAGCGCGCAAAAAGGACGCGACGCAGCTACCTTCAGCGTGCAAAATAACTTTCCCTTGACGTGAGCGTTCATAATAACTGCAGCACATCACCGATTGCACTTCACAAGGGAACGAACACAACGCGCACAACTCAGTCGCGCACGGAATCATCCTACTCGAACTTGCAACAAAATGTGCTCTGTCACCATTATGTGATGCCGGTGACACTGTATCTAACTCTTGTGACGGGAGGCTGTTGCCAATGCTGTTTCGGTTTCATTTTTATACGCAGGGAATTTTCGGACTTCTTTTATAAAGATGCGCTTTAGATTCGGTCTTTTTTTTTATAGTTCAGAATAAAGTTTCACTCACGCCTCCTCCAGTTAAATGCTTAGCTGTCATTTTCAAAAGTAATATAATCTACCTTTCTTGGAGAAGTGCAGGGTCGTTCCGTGGGCTTATTCAGGCAGTCTATACCCGTTTTTTGGGCAAGACTGAGCGTCACTGCCCATATGCATAGTTTTTCAATTATACAACGCCCGGATTATTACGACGTTTTCGTGTGGTCCCCCCAATGTCTTAGGGTTCCACTGTAATTATAAAAAATTGATTGTACTTCAGCAATTAATTGTTTCAACAACTACGTTCCACTCAAAACTTGCTCACTCATATAAAACAAAAACGCTATGAGCTTTGCATGAATGTTGCTGCACATAAAGCAGAGTGTGGATCTGTCAAGTTGCATGCATAAAAATGATAGTCCCATGAATTTCAAGGTGCTAAGGAAAGCATGCTGTTCAAAGGGAACTAAAGTGAAACAATAAATTAGTTTAGACTGATAAATTATACTCTAAAAACTCTAGCATTGTTAATTTCACCACCATAGATTTATTATTAGATGAGAAGATCAATGCCAAAAGTTGCCCTTATAAATTTCCCGCTGAAATTTGAAACGGTGACGTCATGGATTTCAAAGTGTTTCTTTGTATTTTGGCCACATTGACTCAACGAAATCTCCTGAAACTTTGTAGGTTAAGCCTCCGGCTCTGTTAGAAGACGGTGTACTTCATTTTTTAGTGGTTAGGAACTAAGTAGGACCTAGTGGTCTATCAAAATGTATGAAGTCATGGTGACTGGTGCTGGAACTTCAATGTGGCGTCGTCATCCACTTTTTCTTTTTGTGCATTTTCTCGCTTACCGAGCATCTTCTTGCGGCAAGTGTCGTATTTTTGGTATCCTGAAAGAGTAATCTACTAATACGAGAAAAATCTTTTCTCTCTTTAGTGTCCCTTTAAAAGCTGTTCGACAGCGGTGCACTTTAAATTTGTTATTACACGAGTATATGTGTTAGGGGGTGTATATATTCAGGCTGTCTTGACTAGTGTGAGGATGGCAAGGCATAACGTAGAATTTTATACAGTCTGTTTGAAAAACATAATTTTAAAGGGTACATTGAAAGTACTAATTCGTCCATCGAATGCTATGTGTTTTTATACATTATAAGAACAATTCAGGGGAGGAGATGGAGTGCCACTATCGTGGGCTGTTCAGGCGAACGTTTTCTGGCTTGTGGGGATCCAAAAATCTCAGCCATGTTTACCCTTGGTTATGGTGCAGAGCTTATGGCACACTGGAAAGAAGGTCACGCAATGAGAACTTTGCTGCCGTTGCCTTTCGTGTCTTGCTGCATGACCGCAGCCGATGCACCAGGAAAAACTCCTTCGTGTTTCTTCGAACTGGATGCGATCTTGTCCTCCACAGTACAAAGCGACTCTTCATACCTTTGATGCTGCTTTGTCTTTCGACTGAAGAATTAGCGACTATTGATAACTCAGCTTAGTTGCGGAGACCTGCACCTACCATATTCTTTGCAGTACTCCATTCTGGGTGACTAGGCCCCACGGCCAAGTACATAAAGCCGTGTGAGGGGAGGTGAACTCTTCGCAGTCTCCAAATGTGTGAATTCCAATTCACGATTGTGCCCCAGCTGTGGGAGTTATTCACAACTACAGCCTCTTCGTTAGTACAACTTTGTTGTGTTTACTTTTGTTGTCAGGTATGATAGCAAGTGACTTCATTCGAAAAGACTTGCACCTGTCCCTTTTGGCCTAAAGTTGTCATGGTTGTGAATCATTGCAATCGGTGGATTAGGGCTCACTGCTCTGTCTGTTACTGCTGCTTCAATAATGCCTGTAAAAAGTCGCCGCTCCTCTAGCATGGTGTGACCCTGGGAAGTGACCAGTCTTGTATGCAAATCAAACCCTTGTAGTATTTCTAGTGTGCAACAAAGCATAAAACTGGGCAAGTGGGTACGAATTCACCATTACAGGAGAGCGTGCACTCAATAAGGAGACACAGGGAAGTGTCTCCATCGTGAGCGCTTGTGTTGTGTTCTTCCCCGTGTCTGTCTTGAGTGCACGCTCTCTGGTAAGATGTCTCCAGTGTGCCTGATCATTCAGAAGCAAGTGGCTGATCCAGCACCATCTTTAACCTACAAATGCTGGATGATCCTGGCCCAACAGCCCAGCCACTAGGCAGTCATCGGTGGATTAACCAAATGGCGAGAAGGGGCTACATGGACACATGGACACTTACGGTTACATGGACAGGCCAAATCAGTACAGATCAATCAACGTCCTACTTCTCGGTGGCCCCATGGAAAAAGCAGGCCTTCATTGAAGATAAGCATAAGTCGCTCGCCATTGCAAGAGGTGATGATCATGAGTACCAATCACTGGGCCACAGACACATGTCTGCCATCCTCAGTTTAGGCTTCATGTTTTGCGTGTGATGAGTTTCTTCTCAACAAAAGCCTTCAAGAGTCTCTCGTGCATCGGCAGCAAACCATTTGACCTAAGGAAGATGTGCCTAATGGAAATCCTGACCAGCAGTACAAAAACAACTGTAGAATGAACAGCTGGCATGCAATACCAGATCCAGAAGTTGCTTTGTGGCTGCTGCAAGCAGCTCAGGGACCATCTAGAAGGCACTTAATACTTCAACGCTTGTAAAAGATTTCAGACGCTCCATAACTGCCATCATCAGCTTGAAGCATCTTTCCCTGACCCACAGCGACCATACCACTGACACCCAAAGCTGAGAGAAAGGCTGCTCTCTAATGGATATGAACTTTGTTGTTCTCACAGGGAAGTAGCCAGTCCTCTAGAAAGTTCCCATATGACAGACTGACATGTACTGTTGGCCACAAAAGTTTGCAGGACCTGCAGCACATGGTGGAGCAACGGAAAACTGCATTGCTGCACCACCTATCGTCACACGATGTCGTGTTGGGGCTATCTACCTCTGGCCTCTTTGATTAGTTCCGGCAAAGGTGCGTTCGCGGAGGTATCACCAAGGTCGCGGCCAGTAGCCTCAACACCATGCCGTGTGACGGTAGGTGGTGCAGCAATGCAGTTTTTCGTCGCGCCGCCACGCGCTGCACATCTCGCAAACTTTTGCAGCCAACAGTACATAATCATTTTTATGGAGAAGTAGCCAGCCCCTCTAGAAAAAAAACCCCTGCGATGGATTGACATAGACTTGGTTGTGTTTATGAAGAGTAGCCAGTCCCCCTGGAACATCCCCCTTTGGTGGTTGACAGGTTTTCTAGTGTTTATGGAGAAGTAGCCAGTCCCTCTCTAGAAAATTCCAATGTGACAAATTGACATAATCGTTTTTATGGAGATGAATTCACTCCCTCTTGGAAGAACCCCCTGTGACGGGTTGACATAGGCTTTGTTTTGCTTACGGATAATTTGGTTGTACGCTCTGTATGTCACCCTCTATGCCATTCTTTAGTTGCCCTTATGCCTCGAGAATGAGGCATTGTCAGACGTCACAGTTCCTTCCTTTCTTTGAGGACAGGCGACAGTTAGGCTTGAGCCAAAGTCACTTCTTTGGTTTGAAGCGGAGTTGAAGCAAATGATAATTAGTGTCAGGTAATTTAGAAGTGGATTCAAGTAGTAGCAGGATTTTTTATAGTAGTTGGGTGCAAGTTATAAATGGTAGAATATATCACGTTTCAAAACTTGCCATACCTAGCTTGCATAAGCCTGTATAACAAACTTTTAAAATTTATAAAGAAAAGATAATCAGGTTGCAGGTACTATGCACACTTAACCTTGAAGTGTGGCTTTGCAGCAGTGCAGATTGCCACGGCATAGCAGCCCTGTGCTGCAGTGAGGCCTTCATTTCAGGCGGGTCACACGCAGTAGATTACTATGTGTATTCCTTAGTTTTGAATACTTGGAAATTTCGAAAATTTCTAATTTGCATCAAAACGAATTCGAATAACTGTAATATTTGCTAGAATATTCGTAGCGCTCAAATATTCGCGCAGGCCTACTGACGGTGGTTATGCCTGATGATGCAGCATCTTTCAAATCACGTCCATCATGAAGAAGCTGGTGGCCAGGAAGCGCCTGACCGAAGAAGTGGCCAACAAGGTTGCCGCCTTTGTGCAAGCGGTCAAGGCGCCCCTGGTGCCTTCCCTCCTCCTGCCTTCGCCCAACAAGGTTGGTCGTGAGGGTTTGATAGGTTACAGATAGGGATGGCCGAATAGTACATTTGAGGTTCGAAGTGAATAGTGATTTGAAATTATTTGATTCAAATTTATTTAACGGATTACTGACACGATTTTGAGACATCGCAAAAGGGACATTTTTCGTTTCCTTGGTATGCATTGTCAACGCTGTCCACACATTGGGGTCGGAGAACATTTATAAAATATTTTAATTTGACTTTGAAGTTTTCGTCGCTGAGCATCTGCAAGCCAGCCCCACTGCAATGAACATTATCCCAACAAGTCAAGACAGTTCCCCCAAGTTTGCAAGTTCTGCGTCCTGCATGCAGCCTAAATCGTAGAAATCACTGTAGGGTCACTGGACGACAATTCACTCATCGTTGTTTATGTGCACCACGAGCAGATGACGAATTTGTTGCTAGTACGTCGCGAGTTTCTGTATCCCCGTGACGTAACAATGCTATGAAATGTCACTGTGAAGCCGCCCCCTCGATATCGAAACCGAAAGCGTCTTTTTAATAGTGGTAATTAAAATATTGAAAGACGCAGGAAGACTTCACCAGGCAGGGCCAGCAGCAGCGTTTATTCCGCGATGTCTGCCTCGGCTCAGAACAGCAACCAACCCAATGGCGATGATGATGGTTATGTACAAGTGAGAACGATGAAGTACGATAAATGTGCTTATACTAATTTCTCCCCGTCTTCGAAGCGGCCAGCCTGGCCGCTACTCAAAGATCAGCCGAACGAGTAATGAAAGGCTTCATGCGTGACACGTGAACAATTTCTGTGCTGCGACGACGGTGGTCAGTGACGGACTGAAGCAGGGTGACGAGATAGTTCACTGGGGAAGTTCGTCGTAGAACGGTGTATGGGCCAACGTACCGGTGAAGAAATTTCTCGCAGAGCCCCGACGCTCGAGTCTGGGTCCATAGTAAGACCTTATCTCCGGAATGAAATGTCTTTTGCTATCGCAGCGACGTTTTCGTTCTTCTTGAGTGGCTTCCGTGTTGCGCCGAGCAATTTCACAGCATTGCACGACTCGAGCTGCGAACTCTTCTGGTAGAGAAGTACTGGACGGAGCTGGACCAAAGAAGAATGCCGTGTCGAAGACTGAGCATGCAGATCGTCCATACACAAGGAAGAAAGGGCTGTAGCCGGTAGATCTTTGTGTTGCGGTATTATATGCGAAGGTGACAAATGGCAAAATTTTGTCCCAGTTTTTGTGATCCGGACGTAGGTACATGGAGATCATGTCAGAGAGCGTTCGGTGAAAGCGCTCAGTAAGACCGTTCGTCTGTGGGTGGTACGTAGAAGTGGTTTTATGCGTCGTTCTACAGACCCGTAGGACTTCCTCGAGGACGTGCGAAATGAAGGCTTTGCCCCGGTCACTCAGAAGAACGCGAGGAGCTCCATGGCGCAAGACGATGGACTGCAAGAAAAAGTCGGCGACTTCTGTAGCAGTACCGGACCGAAGAGACGCAGTCTCGGCGTATCTTGTCAAATGATCGACTGCAGTGACGATCCAACGGTGACCGTTAGACGTCAACGGCAAGGGACCATACAAGTCAATTCCGACAAATTCAAAAGGTGTTGTCGGACAGGAAAGAGGCTGCAGGAAACCGGCGGGCGGGGACGTGGACCGCTTACGGTGCTGACATGACGCGCACGAGCCCACGTATTTGGCTACCGACGTGGACAAGCCGGGCCAGAAACAGCGGGTCCTGATGCGGTCGTAGGTCTTGCGAAAACCTAGATGACCAGCAGCAATGTCATCGTGAAATGCTTCTAAAACGGGAAGACAAAGGCAGCGGGGAAGGACCGGCACCCACTTGTTACCCGTGGGATGATAAATATAGCGTTCGAGCACACCGTCGTCAAGGCGGAATTGTCTAAGCTGGCGTCTCAAGCGGCTGTTAGGTGGTTCAGTGATGCCGCGAAGGTAGTCAAGGAAAGTTCGACAGTAGGAGTCGGCCCGCTGAAGTGAACGGAAACCGGCTTGCGAAGAAGGTTGAATTGGGTCCAGTGAGGTGATCGACAGGTGTCGTGAGGCAGGCGGGATGTCGGAGCTCTCAGGAGGCGATGCGGAGGACGTATTGTGAAGAGAGAGTGAAAGTGGGCATCGGGACAGCGCGTCGGCATCATGATGACATTTGCCAGACTTTTATGTGATGGTAAAGTCATACTCTTGCAAGCGCAGGACCCAGCGCCCTAGACGTCCTGACATATTCTTCATCGTGGACAACCAACACAGTGCGTGATGGTCTGTGACGATAGTGAAGTGCCGACCGTAGAGGTACGGGCGGAATTTCTGTACCGACCAGACAATAGCCAGGCATTCCTGCTCTGTGATCGTGTAGTTCCTCTCCGCTGTCGACAGAGTCCGGCTGGCGTATGCCACAACCTGCTCTTTAGAGGCGGCATCACGCTGCAAAAGTACTGCTCCGATAACTTGCGCGCTTGCGTCAGTGTGGAGGATAGTAGGCGCGCTCTCGTCAAAGTGGCGAAGCACTGGTCCGGAAGTCAGGCGTTCTTGAAGGACTTCAAATGCGATCTCGCAGTCGTCGGACCAAGCGAAAGGAGCACCAGCGACTAGTAGCTTATTTAGGGGAGCCGCTATAGTCGCGAAGTTGCGTATAAAGCAGCGAAAGTATGACGCCAGGCCAAGAAAACTGCGCAGCGTCTTTTGGGTGGAAGGCCGAGGAAACTGCAATACAGCGGCTATCTTGTCAGGATCTGGCCGGACTCCGTCTTTGGAAACGACGTGACCGAGGACTTTTATACTTTTGCTGGCAAACATGCACTTTTTGGTATTTATCTGAAGGCCAGCGTTTGAAAGGCACTGAAGTACTTCGTCTAATCGTTGAAGGTGTTGGGCAAAGGTAGATGAAAACACAACAATATCATCTAAATAACAGAGGCAGGTCTTCCATTTTGGGCCACGAAGAACAGTATCTATCATGCGCTCAAATGTTGCCGGAGCGTTGCACAGGCCAAATGGCATTACGTTAAATTCGTAGAGCCCATCCGGCGTAGCAAAGGCGGTTTTTTCTTTGTCAGCCTCATTCATAGGGATTTGCCAATACCCCGATCGTAGGTCAAGGCTGGAAAAATACTGCGCTCCTTGTAGTGTGTCCAAGGCGTCATCTATCTGAGGCATAGGATATACATCCTTGCGCGTGATCTTATTTAGCGCTCGATAATCAACGCAGAAACGAACGGAGCCATCTTTTTTCTTCACTAAGACGACCGGAGAAGCCCAGGAACTGGAAGATGGCCGTATTATCTTGCGTGATAGCATATCATCAACTTGTTCTTCAATGACTTTTCTTTCCGATTGTGAGACACGATAAGGCCGACGGCGTATAACACTAGAACCATCCGTTTCAATGCGGTGTACGGCCACGGGAGTCTGACTCAGTGTCGTGGCACAGCTATCGAAGCAGGCCTTATGCTTAGCTAAAAGCGCCAATAACGCTGTGGATTGTGCAGAGGTTAGATCGGAGCCGATTACTGCTCGGAAAGGGGAAGAACTCGCACCTGACGTGGGTACTGACGATGAAGACGGGCAAAGTGCTGCAATGGAGGTCAGTGGAGATGCGTCTATCGTCGCTACAGTCATCCCCTTGGGCAACGTCATAGATTCTGCAGTTGTGTTGCAAATGGGCAGAAGCGCGCGGCCATGAGACAACCGGAGGAGACAGGAGGCGACGAGAATTCCACGAGAGGTGCAGCGAGGAGCAGGGGCAACTAGAGCGTCACCATCGGCTACTTGGCTAGATGCAACAGCTACCACGTGTTCATGACCAGGGCACAAAACACAGTCTTCAGCGACAGCCAAGTTGAAGATCAATGAAGGCGGGGCTGACACAGATGCATCCGATGTATCCGTGATGTGAGCGACGTGTTCTTTACATGATATGACAGCGGAGGCAGAATGTAGGAAGTCCCAACCCAGGATAAGTTCATGAACGCACGTGCGTAGCACAATCATCTCGATGTGGTGACGTATGCCGTCGATGAAAACGCGAGCCGTACACTGTCCATCAGGTTGGATGAGTACGTTATTTGCGCCACGCAACACAGGTCCTACATAAGGTGTTCTGACTTTACGGAGCCGCGAGCACAAGTCACTACGTATAACAGAAGTAGCGGCACCGGTATCAACAAGCGCTTGCACAGGAACACCTTCAATAGTCACTGACAACAGGTTAGCCGGGGAAACGGGAGGCATTTTTGATGATCGACGGGACGCAGTTTTCCCTCCAAAAACTGCAATCCTTAGTTTTCCGAATGTTGTTCAAGAGTGCGGGAGAGGGGGCGAAGCAGCGATGCCGAGCGGCGGTAGGGTGATGGAGAGCGTCGTCTGGAGGAGCGGTAGTCCTGATGTTGACGCGGGGACGCTGGAGGAGACGGAGACCGGTACTGCGTGAATGGGTAGGAGTCTGGACCATAATGATCGTGTCTTCGAAACCGGTCCCGCTCGAACTCAGCATAGCCTCGTCGTTCATCCTGCTGGCGGCGACGGCAGTAACGAGATATGTGGCCTCAGATACCGCAGTAAAAACAAACAGGACGGGACGGACGCCACTGAGGAGACGAGGGTGGAGCAGGTACCGCACCTCGCACAGAAGCCAAATGGCCACAAGTAATGTCAGCAGGCCCAGATGTGACCGCAGCAGGCGGAATTGCAGCTATATCGGCATATGTGGGCAGTGTTTGAGCAACTGATGCTGTTGGTGTCGTCAGGGAGGCCACATCAGCGTATGTGGGCAGCGGGCGTGCTGGTGGAGCGACCGGCGCTGTCGGTGTTGTCATGGCCGCCAACTCCTGCTTCACAAGATTCCGCAGGTCGAACGGTGCGGTTGGAGTTGAGACGGCAGTGTACCGCTGCTGTTCCAGGTCTCGAAGTTCTTCACGGATGATGGTGCGGATAAGAGCTTTCAAATCAGAGGGAGGCATAAGGCGAGGATCGCTGTCTTGTTGAAGGCGGAGGGACTGCAATTGGTCAAGGCGTTGGCATGTGGAAATGATGTTTTCAACCGTAGTTGGATTGTTAACAGCCAAGGCGTTGAACACAATTGTGCCAATTCCTTTAAGGATGTGGCGAACGTGCTCGGCTTCCGTCATATCGCTGTTCGCACGGTGACAGAGGGCCAAAACATCCTCGATATATGAAGTGTATGTCTCGTGTGCAAGTTGAACCCGCGTAGCCAGCTTCTGTTTTGCGGTTTCGGAATGACCTGACGAGCATCCGAAGATTTGTCGCAGCTTGGTGGCAAAGGTCAAACAATCGACGAAGTCAGTTTCATGGTTGAAATACCACGTTTTGGCTATGCCGGTCAGGTAGAATGGGAGATAGCTCAATTTCTCCGCTTCGGTCCACCGATTGGCTGAACCCACACGGTTGTAAAGGCCGAGCCAGTCCTCGACGTCGTCACCGCGGAGACCAGCGAATACGGGTGGTTCGCGCTGAGGGCTGGTGACAGTGGACGAAGGGAGGGCAGCCGCAGGCATCGGCGCGGCAGCGTTAGGGCTAAGTGTTGGTTCCGTTGTCTACATAGCTGTGGGGGTGGCCGGGCGCAAGCGGCGACCGGATCGTAGCTCTAGGTGGGACACGAACGTAGGACGTCGGGATCTTGACCCACCTCCACCACTCTGAAAGACGCAGGAAGACTTCACCAGGCAGGGCCAGCAGCAGCGTTTATTCCGCGATGTCTGCCTCGGCTCAGAACAGCAACCAACCCAATGGCGATGATGATGGTTATGTACAAGTGAGAACAATGAAGTACGATAAATGTGCTTACAATATATATGATGTATTCCCAGGCACCACAATACTCGTTTTAGGTTTCTCGACACGAGTATTTTATTGCGATAGCAATTATATGGACAGTCTTGACGGGTTTTTGCCGTCGCCATCGCCGTCATGTCCTTCCGGTATGAAGTCCAAATCGATAAAATCCCCCCATGCATTGTATGTTCTACCGCGGCTAAAAGTGCGCGAGCGGGGGTGGCCGAAGCATAGATCAAACGAGCTGTCCCGTTTCTGTCGCTCGAAAGGTGCATGCGATAACATCACCTCGCTCGTGAGGCCTGCCGTCGAAGCAGACAGGAAACACCCCACCCATCTTTAGCAAGCATGAAAAAAGACGCGAGGGTGGGTGGGTGGGGGGGGGCAGTGTCGCGTGAGGAGCAACTTTGAACTTTGAATCTAAGGTCGCGATCGCTGGTGCGCGTGCTATCTCGAAAGCCATCACAGTGGGCGGCTCGTATACCCTTCTACGTGCTGCGCTCTCAACACGAAGTGACTATGCAGACAGCATCGCTCCCTGGAGCGGCTGTACAGTATAACCTCATTACAACAGACCTTCATAGTGAAGAGGATTTTGGTCTGTTGTAAAGGGAGCATGTAAAATCCAAGTACTGTTACAACAGACTTTTATGTGAACACTGAATGGGTCTGTTATAACCGGAGAGAATTACGAGTCACAAACATGGTCTTATTTTGAACGGGGGACCAAAAGAAAAATGTGATTTTTGGAAAATCGCATTTTCAGTTTCTGTAGCCCATTTTCTATCTGATTCCAAAATATCTTCACTGAAAACTACGTAGAAGTGCTATAAAAAATTTTTGTTGTGTCTGCCGACTTCGCTCAAATCTCGGAAATAGCAAAAACAAAAAGAAAAAACAGCGTTTTTCAGAATTATAGCTCAGCAATGGCGCAACCGGGCGCCATCATTTTGGGCTCGTCGTAAAGAGCATTTTTCCTTGTTCAAGTTCTCCATTCAGCTAGCTCTTCCATTCAGTAACAAGCGTACAAAAAGCACGTGTTTGAAGTTCAATTCGAGGCCTCCGATTGGCTGCTTCTGCCGTGATGCTCTCTTCGGGATCGTCGTCTGCTGTTTGTGCGTCACGAGGTCGTGGCTGTCGAAAATTGCGCAACTTAGTGACGTGTTCGCACTCGTTCTGTGTTCACGGGTCGACGATAATTTAGAACGCTTTAGTTAATAGGAAGCTGCAAGCGGAAGCTCAATCATCAGATTACGATAGCGCGCCGCACTCATCGCGAACATCGCAGACGTGCATAGAACATCGCAGACGTGCGACTGTAATAGCGTTGACTCGTTGGACCCGCTATTAGAGGTTCTTCTTATCAGCACTTCGGAGCTTATGACGAAGACCACCGTGGAACAACTCTTTGTACTCGCAATCGAGCATGATGTACTTTGAAACATCGGGCACCGCGGCCATGCACATTGCAACCGAGCTTTCTACTTGATGTCATGGCTAGGCATAACTTCGCTCACGGTATCGATGTACGAGACAAACCCGAACTTTGCGGGCAAGAACATTGCGCTAGCGGACATGCGAAAGCGAAGAAGCCGCAATCTCCTTCGTCGCAAGCAACGAACCACATCGCCCGCTGGCTCCTCGGAACCGCGGATGGGCATTCTGCCCATCGGCAGCGGACCCCCCGGCCAAGCTCGCCGCGCAGCGACCGCTCGGAGAAGCGGTGGCAGCGGCTAGCAATTTCGCGCGTCAGCGTCTCAAAAGGCAACACCATGCACGCTGTGCGCCGTTTTTTTGTCACTACAGCTAGGCGTAGCTGATCATTGACAGACTGGAGATAGGCGGCCTTCGTTCTAAATCGGTGCGTCGATATCCGCGGCGCGCTGTTCCCGTCCCGAAAGTATGGTAAGCGATGTTTGAAGTCGGACGTTATTGAGTTTGGTATGTCCGTGGTAGAAAAGTCCGCTCTAAAGGAGTCCTGACCACCTTGCTGGCCTGACATTTTAGTCAATTATATCCGAATGTCCGTTGTACCAGAATCCGTTGTAAACGAAGCTCAATCAATGGAACAAATACGGAGATCGGCATAACGCCGCAAATTGGTATGTAATATCCGAATGTCTGTTGTAAACAGATCCGTTGTAACGAGGTTATACTGTATTAGTAAATTGCTCTTTCACAATTACAAAATTACCATGCTTGCCGCGAGAAAATGTTTGGTAGGCGAGAAAACACGCAAAAAGAAAATGCAGGTGGCAAAGCCACCTTGAAAGTCCCGTGCCAACGCCATGACGTCATAGATTCTGACGGCGTTTACCCGGGCCTGCGTAGTTCCTAATCAGTAAACATGAAGTACATTGACCTCTGAGAGGGCCGTAGACATAACATACCAAATTTCAGGAAACTTAGTTGAGCCAATGCTCGCCAAAATGCAACAAATTCACTTTAAAATCCATGACGTCACACACGAAGTTCGGCAAGAAATTAGAAAATAGGAACTTTGACCTTGAGTTTCTCCTCCATTAATAAACTTACAATGATGAAATTAACGACATTATAGTTCTCAAAGTACACTTTACCACTCTAAACCAATTGATTGTTTCACTATAGTGTCCCTTTAAGCTCTTTATTTTAGCCATTAAATAAACTATTTGATTCAAATAATAATTTTGAATCGAATAGTTTAAATAGTATATATTACATATTGTAATGAAAAATGAGCATTTTTGTATTGACCCAACTAACCTGCACAATAAGAATTGGAACAAGGCATGTGCCAATGTCACTTTGTTGAAGTGGAAGTGACTTTTAGTAGCAGCAATATTTGAATAGCAGTAGGGTACAAGTTAAGGTGTAAGCAGTAAAATACATTACATTTTAAAATTTACTATACTGAGCACATATAAGCCCGTATAACAAGCTTTTAAACTTAAAAAATAATTAGTCGAGGTGAAGGTAATATGTACATTTAACCTCGAAGTGTGCCTTCGCCACAGTGCAGATTTTTCTTGTATAGGTGGTTTTACAGCATAGCACTCCCATGCACTAGTGAAAGCACATTTACAGGAGGGGGGAGGGGGGGGGGTAACATGCGGTCACATATGTCTATTCGTTCATTTAGAATAATTCAAAACTTCGAGTAATTTAAATTCGTGTCGAATCGAATTAGAATACTGTGACATTCGTTGGAATATTCGAAGCGCTCCTATATTTGCCCATACCTAGTTGTAGACGTCTTGCGCGCAAGTTGGACTATGAAAACCAGAAAGTAGACTAACGCGAGTGCGAGACCTCTGCAGTTATGTGACTTTTGTTAGGCTGAAAAACAGCAGAGGCGTGCGTTTGAACAGCAGAGCTGTTTAAGCCGACCGACCGTTAGTCTGTGCAGAGCGAACAGAGAATTATCATCATCATGAACCGGCACGCGCTCTCTTTTACTTATTCTTCATCCCCTGCTTCACTCGCAGAACATGTGCGCCGATTTGTCCAGCATGGGATGCAATAACTCTAACGGGCTGAGAGAACAAGTATAGAGAGAGAGAAAGAAAGATATAGTACAAAGAGAAAATAGAAAGAAAGGGAAGACAGAGCGAGAAAGGTATAGAAAGAAACAGGCACAAAAAAGAGATAGAAAAAGAAGAGAGAAAAAGACAGAAATAGAAATAAACAAGGACAAAAAAAGATAGAAAGAACAGAGAAAGAGAAATAAAAAGAAACAAGGCAGGCTGCCCAGCTTCGCACTTCCTTCGGGCTTGACACCCCTAGTGCGAATCTGCCTTTTTTTTATAGCCTTGAACCTGTGACAAGGCCTTTAAATTTCTTGAGTATCCTTGACCAGAACTAACAGACAATAATGCCAAAGAAAGTATAGGGGATGTTATTCGTTGTAATTAGGATAAGGTGTGAAGAAAGTAAAGTGGACGAAAAGATAACTTGCCACCGGCAGGGACCGAACCTGCGACCTTCGAATAACGCGTCCGATGCTCTACCACTGAGCTACGGTGGCGGTCATCCTCCTGTCCACTTTATGGGGTATATATGCGCATTTAAGCCTAGGAGTGTTAGTCAGCACCAGTTGCAGCCCTGGCGGTGAGTGTGGAACACTTTTTTTTTCCTGTTGGCGTCACGTAGCACGTGATCTTTTTCCGAGCTGGCAGCTGACCAATAATCCCTCGCATACTATCGAAGGCATCAAGTCTGCCAGAACGAGACCCTCGCTATGAATGAAGGAAAGACGATTACTTTTAAGGGCTCGTTTCTTAGTTAGACACAATATTAATCAGAACTAACAGACTAAAGTTATTTTTTCGTCCACTTTACTTTCTTCACACTTTATCCTAATTACAACGAATAACATCCCCTATACTTTCTTTGGCATTATTGTCTGTTAGTTCTGATTAATATTGTGTTTAACTAAGAAACTAGCTCTTAAAAGTAATCGTCTTTGCTTGAATATCTTTGGAATTTCCTTTTTTGAAACCTGTACGAACCCTGTTCAACCTTTGCAGTGCTGTGGCATACTGACTGTGACTGTCTTTGTCTTTCTTGCCTGAGCAGGACACTTACGCCCATCGCAGCCAGGTGGCCCGGTGCCTGCTCGCCAAGCGCCTCCTCGGTCTGATGGACCAGAAGCAGACCAACCTGGCAGTTGCTGTCGACGTCACCAGTACCGACAAACTGTTGGAGGCATGAAATTCTCGCAAATTTGTAACAGAGGCCAGTTGCGATTGAGCTCAAGGATGCGGGTTAAATTCGATACCACGAAAGCCGCTTTTTGATGGGGGCTAAATGCAGGAACACCCATATACATACCAGTGCACATTAACTCAGGTATTCAAAATTAATGTATAATATAACAATTCCTGGGATTTAACGTCCCAAAACCGCGATATAATTATGAGGGACGCCATAGTGGAGGGCTCCGCAAATTTCGACCACCTGGGGTTCTTTAACGTGCACCTAAATCTAAGGACACTGGCCTCAGGCATTTCCGCCTCTATCGAAAATGCAGCAGCCACGGCCACATTGCAGAGTGCCAGGTTGGGGTACCCCTCTCCCCGTTAGAAAAAATTGGTGTATGCCCAGCAGTGTTGGGAATCGAACCCAGAACCTTGTGCATTGCAGTATGGGCGTGCTAACCACTTGACCACAGCTGCGGTTGACAGCCGCAAAAGCTGACATGATGTCTGTTATTGTGAACACACGATGACACTCTTGTTTGCCTCTGCGCCTTTCTCAACATGGCAGCTGGCTGACCAGTTGGGCCCACACATCTGCATCCTCAAGACCCACATGGACCTGCTGGAGGACTTCAACAGGGAGTCCATGCTGCGCTTGCGTGACATTGCCGCCAAGCACGACTTCCTCATCATGGAGGACAGGTAAGGGAGACTGCGTCATCGTAATGAACGGCATTCCATAGTGCTCGATGGTGGCACAACGTGTTCAACAATGTATGGTGAGCTTGTTGTGACCTATCTCTAAAGGGGTACTGACACGAAAATTTTCAATTGTCATTTTTTTTGCGTCAAGTGAAAGGCCGAGGCCTGGAGAGCCTAGAAATTTTACTGGTTACTAGCTTGAGTGTGCCCTGAAGAAGTAATTATGGTAAGTTTTAAAGGATAGTTTCGGCTTCCTACTCTACCCTGACGTCACAACACGGTATGAGCTTCGTCACTTGCTCTCGCAACTGTTGTGACGCTTCCGCATCTGCTTGGCTTCGGGGCTTCGTTGGCGATACACAAGCTGCCATTTTGAATGTTTTTAGTGATGCACAAGCTGGCCATCTCGAATGTTTGGTACCGTAAAAACCGGAATATAGGTCGAATTTATTTTAAAAAAACAGCCATAAAAATTCAACCACCGTCTTATATACTGGTCATTGGCAGAAATACTTCGGAAGTCTGGCCACTATAGGCAACTGAAGTCAGCCGCCTCTATTGCCATCGCAATCATCGGCCTCACTTTGTTTACTACTAGCCTTGTGCATGAGCGGCCTCGCCTCGCGCTTTTGTTGTTGTTGTCTTGTGATTCTATTTGGGCTCCGAGCTGCTTTTTTTCTTGTTCTCGACCGGTGGCCGATGACAATTCACCGTAGCATTCAAGAAAACAGCGATCGAGTTCGCGAAGGCACGAAGAAATCTGGTCTGAAGTGTGTGAAAAGTGTGTTGGGATGCTAGCCCACGTGAACGTGAGCGGGAGCCGTGAGTCACAAACAATAACTGAATGTTTATCATCGCACGGGTGTTCTCGCTGCTCCAATCTCATGGGATACTCTTTCTTAGTTGCTTCCTGCGATGCTGGCAGCTCTGATTACAGTGGCACATATGGCTGTGATCAGCGGGCAGATCGAGTGAACCACAGAAGCATTCACTACTGGCGGACGCTGAAGGATCACATCACGACATGCAGCGGTCAGAAGAAAACTTTGTTTCGGTGCCAGACCGCAGCCTAGCTAACGAAAGTTGCACAATTTAACCGGGAGCCGCACTCGCATCGTAATTACTACCGGGGACCTCAAAGTGCATCCAAATTAAAGCTGTCAAGACGGTTGTGACGTTTTACAAATATAATGCTTGAGCCCATCTTTTAGCTTTCTGCCATGTGGAACTTACGTTTAAACATACGTGTAAATAAATGGCATTTTCACTGTGCACCATTTGAAATTGCGTTTGTTTCACAATAAAGGCGCCTTCTGATACTTTGGCCGTTCCATGTACTTTTGTTTTTTTTTTCTTTTAGTTTTCAGTGGTTAGAAGTAGTAGGGGGGGGAGTCGACCTATATCCCGGTTTTTATGGTACCTCACATCATCACAATCAGCCATACTGGTGCATGAAGTCGTCCAGAATTGACACTGTAGCCTGACGTCATGATAGTGCCAATGTCAATAGGTGTGTCATGCAAAAATCGACTTTAATGTCGAAATAAAATATCTTATTGGCATTTACTAAGCTTCCCACTTGCACCTCTAGAGCCGTCTTTGTATTTGGGAGATTTGTACGGCAGAGTAAACTCGCCTTCAAAAATTGGTGTCATTACTAGGCTTGTGCGAATATTCGCGCACTTCGAATATTCGAGCGAATATTACAGTATTTGAATTCGCTTCGACTCTAATTTAAATTATTGGAAATTTCGAAGCATTCAAAATGAATGAATAGGTTAGTCCGCATGTAACCCTCCTGTAAAGGTGGTTTCACTGCAATGGAGGCGTGCTATACCGTGAATGCACATTTCCAGGGAAATTCTGCACTGCTGCGAAGCCCCACTTCAAGGTTAAATGAACAAATTACCCTCACATCGATTCATTATTTTTTAAGTTAAAAGCTTGCTATACCGGCTTAATGCTCTAAGTATAGTCAATTTTAAAACGTAACATATTTTACAGGTTATCGCTCGCGTTCTACCGAAAGCCAAATCCTGCTACTATTCAAAGTTGCTTCCACTTCCATTAAACCAAAAAGAATGACATTTGCACATGCCTTGTTTCAATTTTAAACAAAAATATTGTACAGGTTAGTTGGGTCACAACAAATATGCTAATTTTTCTTTATAATATGTAATATATACTATTCGAATTCAATTCGAATTTATTTGACCAAATCACTATTTGCTTCGAATCAGCTTCGAACCTCAAATTTGCTATTTGTACAGGCCTAGTCATTACCCCTTTAATTTGATTGTCGTCACAAGCTTCAAGAAACACGTGATTGTTCATGACCAGGATTCGGGGAGCCATCTATATGGCGCCATCTCTCAGCGGTGACCACGGCACCCTGCCGCAACTGAATAGGATGTAGGCAAAAGAAATCATATGTAACGAACAAAACTAGATATCAAGATAGATTCACAGTTCCAGTAGAGAAACACTGGAAGATTCTGGTAAAAGTCCATTAGCGTGGCTGGCACAAAGTTCGTAGGCTACAATGACATTTTAATATTTTACAGTGTAGCCCATGAGGCTTTTGTAGGCGGTGTTGTCATATATTCAGTTGTCCCGAGAACCTACACGCTTTGTGAGGTGAGGTTAGAGTATTACCAGAGTGTTCCTGTTCGTCTCTGCTATGTGGGACCATGGGTCACTTTTCATAACTAGTTTTGTTTGTCAGATATAATTATTTTTCAACGATTTTTCATTCAGTTACAGCGGGGTGCCGCGTCAGCCATCGACAAACGGCACACCGCACACTTGTCCCCAAATCCTAGGAACGCCCTCTGAATTGTTGCTTGTGTTGTGGTTCTCAAGTGCTCTTGACACACGGTAGTGAAACAATGCAAAACTTATGCAACAATGCCAATAAACTGACATGCATAACAAGGAATAGTTTTTTATGAGGAATTGAGGAAGTTCAATTACCCATTTATAGATAACTAGGAAGAGGTTTTTCCATGCTTGACACCGATGACCGAATAGTTAGTAGGTGTGACCTTGTGGATTGATAAGTGGACGAGTCCAAATTGTTAGATTGTCTTAATTCACAAGGATTCGCTGAAGCTTGTATGAAATTTGGCAGCAAAGAACCTCATGACAGTGAGGTTCCTCGCATCCCATCAATTTCGTTTTAGCAGGGCATGATTATAATGCAGTCTAATTAATGGGATGGCAGCGATATTGATTTCTGTTTGGTTTTCTGAGCCCTGGATCTTTGAACTTGCTTACAGGAAGTTTGCAGACATTGGTCAGACGGTTCAGCTGCAGTACACGAGCGGTCCGTTTAGCACGCAGCTGTGGACCGACATGGTGACTGCTCACTCACTGCCAGGACCGGGGATTCTGACTGCACTGCAGCAAGTCAGTAGTGACGCTTCTTCACAGCCGCTTATCACACTTAACTGCCCGAAAGGGCACTGCCAATGCTTCGAATGCTGATTTGTGACGGTGCATACTTGCCGTGATAGCTTAGTAGCTATGGTGTTTGGCTGTTAAGATTGAAGACACTGGTTTAATTTACCGTGGTGAATGCATTTTAAAGGCACACTAAAGAGCATAACGATTTTTCTCGTATCAGTAAACTACTCTTTAACGATACCAAAAACACCACGCTTGCTGCGAGAAGACACTTAGTAAGCGAGAAAACGCGCAAAAAGAGAATGTGGGTGGCGACGCCACCTAGAAGTTTCCGCGCCATTCGCCGTGACAACACATATTTTGACGGTGCCTGCTAGGGCCTACGTAGTTCCTAATCGGTAAATATGAAGTACATTGTCCTCTGAGGGGGCCATTGACTTAACATGCCAAGTATGAGGTATGTTGAGCCAATGGCGTCAAAATACGATAAATACACTTTGAAATCCATGACGTCACGCACGGAGATTCTGGCGCGAAATTAGAAAATGAGACTTTGAACTTGGTTTTCTCCTCTATTAATAAACCTATGATGGTGAAATTAATGGCATTAGAGTTCTTAGAGTACAATTTATCAATCTAAACCTATTCATTGTTTCTTTTTAGTGTCCCTTTAAGAGGGGTGAAATGCAAAAACATCCGTGCACTTAGGTCTAAGTGTAAGTTAAAAACACCCAGAATGCTAAAAATTAATCTGAAGCCTTCTACTATGGCATGCCTCATATCATATCATTGTTTTAAATCCTGTGGGAAAACCCCAGAATTCAATTATTTCTTGTCGGCAGGGAGCAGTCGGCAAGTAAGGCCGTGTTTCTTCCTCACCAAGGCCGCGGAGAAAGTGTCGGCAAGAAAGAATGCAATTTCTGAAGCCTTGTGCACAGGTGTTCTGCAGGGTTCACAGGGAAGGACTTAGTTGGTGCAAAAGCGTGGAAATTGCTTGGTTTAAAAGATGAGCTTAGTTTGTTGCATCCCTGGACATGACATTTGTACTTCTGTTAAAATGAGGTTCTAGGTGCATTGTAATATTTCAAGGCGAATTACAGTTACTCTGTAGTATGCCCATTTCGTTATAACAATGTTGTCTGTAGGCTGTTGTCTATAGACTGTAATGAAATGAAGGTCCCCCACTCTGCTACTTCTGTGTTGCTGGTCTTCCTAAAGAACACGGGGGTCATTTTTTAAAATTTGAAAGCATCTTGCCGGTCATGGTTTGTAACATTGCAATCTGGCTACTTGCAGGCCAGCCGACCAGAGCAGGCCTGTGTGCTCATCGCAGAGATGAGCTCTGCCGGCACACTCACATCTAAGAGCTACACCGAGGGTGAGTACACAGTGATGACCTAACGAGAGTCCCGCTACCTTCACGCCCGATGTAACAACTGCAAGTGCTTGACCTAGAAGGCTCATAAAATGTAGCCCTCAACGGGCGTTTGTTCACCAGAAACTAGTTTTCACATAAGTTCAGAAAGGCGCAGGTAATAGCCAGCACGATATCATGCGCTGCTGAACTCGTGGCTTTCACTGAGTGGTAAGAAGCACTTGTAATAGAGCATGAAGATTCTGTACCCACCAATAATCTGAAATTAAGATTTTTCTGCACCTCTGGTAAGCGTTCCTGCCGATGACCTGAACATCTATGGCTCATACCTACAACAACGTGATTAGCCAAAATTTGACTAGTTGCCTCTAAAGAAACAAAAAGTTCACCTAACATTTAACGTTGCCAATTGTGCAATTAAAGAAGGTGTACACGCGTCTTTAATTGTTGAAGCGCTCCTCATTTCTTGTGGCTGCCTTGCATTAAGTGATATTTGATCTGCCATAGTTCGAGCTGGGTAGCCATGGCTCTATTCTGCTAGAGAGCTGTGAGAAATGTTGAGTTTAGATGGTGCGAATTATATTGCATGATATTGCTTCACTGTTTCTGACAAACACTAAGACAGGAAACTGTACCTCTGCTTACAGTTTATTGTTTTTACATTGCAATATGTTGGCCGAGCACTTGCCAAATAAGATGTAAGGGTAAATGTACAGAACGAAGCAGGAAAGGACAAGCATTGATTTGTTAGAGTGGATAAATTAGCATGGATGTGTTATACCAGACTCATCTGGAAATGGCATAGTGGCAGAATTGGTCGCAACGCCTTACAGTACATCAAGTGGCCGCAAGATTGTAGAAATGTTCATAGTGTTGCTTGCTTCATTTTTTCTTAAGCAGAAAAGAGAAGGTTTGCAAATACCTCCTCTGCGTATTCGTTGCAGCGGGATAATTAACCAGCAGATACCCAATTGCATAATGTGTATCACCTCCAATGCAGTTTCCCACAACCGTGCCTTGTAGTGTTCTCCAGTTGTATGTCCAAGTTCTGCATCTTTTCTGTTTACTTTTTCACTGCATTGTTTATTTTTCTCTCATTATTACAACTCGCTGTTTGTAAATTGGCCAGCTCTGCAAGGGGCCTTCATTACGAATGCTCACGTTGTCTCAAATTCGTCCGTGCAGCCACGGTAAAGATGGCCGAGGACTTTCCCGACTTTGTGCTGGGTTTTGTGTGCCAGTCGAGAGTCT
Organism: Rhipicephalus sanguineus; assembly: GCF_013339695.2. Classification (NCBI taxonomy): domain Eukaryota; kingdom Metazoa; phylum Arthropoda; class Arachnida; order Ixodida; family Ixodidae; genus Rhipicephalus; species Rhipicephalus sanguineus. The sequence goes on along the minus strand of NC_051184.2, from coordinate 80,565,609 downwards.
CCCACAACCCGGGACACATCCACATGACACCTGGTAAGCAGCTAGCTTAATCATTAAGCATACCTGCCAAGTCTCCCGGATTTTGAACGTTTCTCCCGGTTGTACGGGTCATAGGAAAATCTCCCGGAAATCCAGTTTTGCCCCGCGCGTCACGGTGACGCGAGGTGGGACGTTTCGCGTACAGATGCGCTACACGCAATTTAAAAATTGATCCTAAATGTGTTACAGGTTATATCAGCCATTAATATTTCGTATATGATGCATTTGTGTACACACAAATCTATCCCACAAGTTATCTCGCCTTCAAAATTTTGTGCCACTACTGCTTTAAGTGGAGATCCCAGCACTTAAAAGGGTAGCCGTTACCGATGTCTGTCGAGATAGCGTGTTCGCCAGCGCTCGCGACCGTCCCCGTCTCAACGGCGCCCCTTATGGTTCCTTGCCCGACGAAATAACTGTGGTAAGCAAGCGACGACAGGCCTCGCACGCGGAGCGATGTTATCGCATGTGCCCTTCGCGCGACGATGACGGCCGGGTCGTTTCATCCCTGCTTCAACCGCGTTCGTCCCTAGCGCTAGCGCGCATTTACTCGCACGTGAAACAGACGATGCGTAAGCGATGTTATCGGTTTGGACTCTGTACAGATCAGCGGCGACCGCAAAATCTCGCTGACAGTGTCCATATAATTTATATCGCAGTACCCCCTCCTCCCCCCCCCCCCCTTGAGTAGATCTCCCGGATTTCGTTTCTCCAAACTTGGCAGGTATGATTAAGGCATGTTGCAGCGTGCTTTGTCAGTAATATCCATGAAAGGCAACATAAGTTATGACTAGATTTTTCTTGTCGTCTTTAACTGCCTGCGGCCACTACACACGATATACCTTGTACTAGTTAGGCCTAGACCGCGCGTTGGCACACCTTAGAGGAAAGTTATCCCTAAGCAACATGGAGATCAGGCATACAGGAGATTGCACTAATGGGCTGAACCAAGGGCTGTGTGCATAAAACAAAGTTTAGGTTTGCGACTGGGACGTCAGCTGCAGCAACTAATCCGGCAAACCCTACCAAGTTTGTAAGTGCATGTACTAATAGCAAAGGTGAAATCTCGGTTCATAAAAGCATTTAGGCTTTTAAAACTGCGGAACACCACCTATACTGACGGTGGAGTCGACATTGCATGCATGACCTCTGTGCTCTCTACAACAAGGTAGCGATTTATTTTCCGTCAAACAAACTGAGAGCCATGCAGTGTTGACAAGCACTCAATGCAGATGTAAGGGCATGTTTAGTGCAATAAGTACAGGTAAAGTGAGGGTTCAAATTATACAAGGATTTCAGTCTGCAATGTGGCTTCACGGCAATCCAAAGAAAATATGTGCTAAAAAACGCCACGCGAGAAAGGCACAAGGACGAAACAAGACAACAAGGATGAGCGTTGTCTCGTTTCGTCCTTGTGTCTTTTTTGCCTTGCAGTTTATAGCGAGGATGCACCAACATGCCCCATTCGCCACTTCATTGAGTGCAAGGAAAGTGGAAGTAACAGCTAGGGATGGTCGATTAAAATTTTTAATCAATTAATCGTTAATCGTTAACCAATTTAGCCTTTAATCGATTAATTGCTTTCTGTGGAAAGTTTTAATCGATTAATCGACATTTTTTATGGGTGCTTTAAAACGGATATCTCTTTGTTTGAGAGGCATCGTTCGTGCTTGATATGGACCCAAATCTTTTTATCAGACGCGCTGACGATCGAAAATTCCCGCTTTCGAAAGTGTCGACGACGGGCCTCTTGTGTCCAGTGTGCGAAAATTCCCACTTTCGCACACTGGACACAAGGGGCCCGTCGTCGGGAGATGGCTGTTGGCTAAATAGCAAGATACTGATAACTTACCTGAAGAGGCGGATTGGTGTCGTCAGGATAGGGTTCTTCAACACTTTCAGCTTCGTCGTTACCACCTCTCTTTGGGAGATGGCTCTTTGGCACGTGAATAGAGTGGGCGTGCAGCTGGTGATATCTTAGAGTCTCCGTCACTGGCTTCGAGAAGTGCTTGCCACATTTATTACACCTTGCAGTCTTCATTTTCTCATCTTCAGCGAACAACGACCACACTGCGCTCCTCTTCCGATTGCCCGGCATTATGACATCCCAAAGGTAGCAGTATAACCACCAATGTGTAATAATTACACAATATAACACGCAAGCAACGCAAGACGCAAGCCCCACGTATACTCAGGCGACACTCAACCAGCTTAAGGGAGAGGAGGTGAAGGTAGTAGCAGCGGTAGACTGTGAGCCGGAGCTGAAGCGGGCAAGTTCATGTCTGCCTCGATGTTGTGGAGCCGCCTCCTGTCCGGGCTTGAAGCATTGGGTAGTGCTTGGAGTTTGTTCAGGGCGAGTTCATATCTTTCTCTATGGGGTATGGCCGCCGCCAGCTCCGGGCTCGTTCTGCTAGCGCAGAAATATGTGCTGTAGTGAAAGCAGTGAAAGAGAGGCGATGTGCACGGCATCTGCATCTCATGATAGCGCGCCTCGAAGTCATGCGCTCCGGCCAAGGGGTGAGGTTCGCAGCGGGAGCGGGGGGTGCCGTAATCGATTAATCGAACAGCTTTAATCGATTAATTTGATTAATCGAACGGCGGAAATCGATGACGATTAATCGAATAATTGTGGACCTTTAATCGATTAATTATTCATCGATTTTACCATCTCTAGTAACAGCTGAAACTGACAGTACGTGAGGACATACAGAATGGCACTGGTGACTGAAACCGAGTGAAAATAATGCTTTTGCAGTCTTCGAGCACAGTTACCGGGGTCATGTCTGTCAAGGTGTGATGTTAATTGACACGGTTGAAATGGGCAGTAATACACTGGAATCATTTCCAAAATTTTTCTCGTGTTTGTAGTTGGTGGAGGGGGTTATTTGCAGGGGTGGGTTATATGTGAGAAAATACGGTAGGTACCCGAGCAAGTGGACAGGGGAACTACCACCTCTGTAGCACTACTGGTAGTGTGTCGCACGCACGCTTTCTGAGGAGGACAGAGAGAGACAGAACTCTTTATTGAAAGGCAGAGAATTTAACTGGTGTATACAAATTGTGGACTTACTACGCTTCGTGGGAAGGGGATGTGTGGATACAAAGACAGGAAGAGAGAGGTGCGAAAAAATAAAGTAAAAAATTTTTTAAATGGGGGAAAAGAAATCAAAGTCAGACTGAGTTTTCTGGCTGTTGGGCAGGGACATGCGCTGGTCGAGACTCACTGTGTGCATGCAAGGTGCAACTACAGTTTGTATAGCTGACCGATACTACCCAAATATGTAAACAGATATCTCATCGCACGCTTCTGTTGCGTGAGGCAGGCTAAAGGGCCTAAGATACAGCCAAATGATAAAGTTCTCTGTGTGATAGAAAAAGCATGCAGTGTCCATTGAGCGCACGCTCATTGGCATACGCTCGACACTCAAATAAAATGTGTTCCACAGTTTTGATTGAGCCACAGTTGTTGCAGTATGGACTTGCTGCTTGAACGAAACATTACCGTAAGCTGTTTATAGGCAGTGCTTAGACAAGGCTGATGGCACAGAGTTTCCAGGTGTCGAGGAATTCTGAATGGTAGTCTTGACCTGGGATCCAAGATGTGGGCAGATTGAGTAAAGCAGGAGGTCTCAAATACGCGGCCCGCGTGCCTTTCACTAGCGGCCCGGCCCTCACACAACTGTCTTTGTCCCATATTATTCTTTATTTTCTTTAATAAGTGTGTTCATGAGCTACACAGACACGATTGATCTCGAGCATTCTTTTCGTGAGGCATCCCATGCGGTCACCATGCGTTGAAACATAATTGCGGAATAAAAGCTCTATACTTCAGAATCGGCATCCAAATTTCAGTCGTTCCGGAGATCGGTATTGATGTTTCTCCATTCTGTACTCGAAGTCCCCTTCAGAAATGACCCACATGTGAGATATGGGAAAGGCCTTCTTTCGAATGGCAACGTTAGCTGACATCTTCGAGCCCCGCCCCACTCACTTTAACCATCTACAGGGCCTCGGCCCTTGCGAGACTGCGTTTAGCGACTGTGACTTGAGACACCTGGAGTAAAGGAAAGCATAATGATGAGTCCGTAGGTTCCAAAGCCTCTTCTTTTCTTCAGAAGCAAGTCTTTTAGCCAAGAGGATGACTTGTCTCGTTCGCAGGCGTGCGGCTGGACGCCAGTGGGGACAGCCTCGGCCAGCAGTACTGCGACCCCGGGTGTGCGGTGACCGAGCGTGGTGCCGACATCATCATCGTCGGACGCGGCATCGTGGCCTCGGCCAACCCCGAGGAAGCCGCACTGCGGTACAAGAAGGCTGCCTACGACGCCTACCTGTCGACACTGTCCTCCAAGTAGCGCACTCTCCGTACAGAAGATCTGCTGTGTTTGTGAATAAGAAGGAACCCCGTCAGCTTCTTTCTGAGCAGGCCGAGAATGAAGAGTTACATTTTGATATTGTCATGTCTACTTGTTTCATTTTTTCTATGGCGAATGCTGTTATGACATCACAAGAACAGCCGATTTCGGAGGCGTAGTTGTCCGCCGCCGCCACCTTTGTCCGTGACTGCTGTCGTGCACAATGAGAAAAAGATATCCGGGATTGAGCGCGACTGGAACCCAGACGCTCTGCATGGCAGTCGAGTAGTATTCTACCACAGAGCTACGCCGGTGCTTCGAACCCCCACCTCAAAAGGACCCTATGCAAGCGTCATGTCGGGCACAGAATACTGTTAACAGATGTAATACGGTGTAGTAAAAGAGTAAAATAACAACCTGGCCAGCATCACACAATGTGAATCGCGTAACGAGTGGGTGGTCTAAAGCTTCCCACGCATTACAAAGGGCTCGGCCATAATTCTTCATCATGCTCAGCCATAGTATCAACAAAGTGTGCATGCCTTGCAGATGTGTAGCGGCTACCTCACTTCTCCGCGGAAAGATGAATAATGGCATAGTAGGTATTTACCTTACTTCTGAAAGTTATGATGATTATGGCATGGTCGGTACCTTGCCACTGTAGCTGTAGTCACCTCAGGAAAGTTTACAAGGGGCTCTAGAAAGGCCACTCCTCCAGCTTTCGCTGTGACTGTGTTGTGTGTGCTGTGCAGGCCTGGCGTTTTTCTTTAGTAAAGCAAGCGAGAAAAGTCCAGTCATTAACACAGCTTCACAAATTTAGGCATGTAACACTTATAACGCGTGTTATGAATCTAGCGCGTGTAATTAACGCATGTAACGAATTTCCGGGTGCAACAAAACCCTTTTTCATGTCGGTATGTCTGTATTCTCCAAAAACTAATTTTATTTAAATGCAACAAAGCATTGAAATATCGAAAAATACAAGACTGTCAAAGGCCATAGCTTACCATTTTATGAAATAGACAAAAAAATTAATTTGTCAAAATCTAACAAAAAATAAAAAAACGCGAGATTTTCACAGGCTAACCAATTTTATCAAATACAACGAAACTTTGAATAATTGAAAAGAAAAAGAAACAAATTCCACTGGCCTTTATGGTCAAATGTGAACCGAAAGTTAATTTTGCTGAAATGGAACGAAACTTTGAACAATAGAAAAGTTCATTACATCCTTTATGGCTATGGGCTTACCTTTGTGGTCAAATATGGAGCAAAAGTTAATTCTAGCGAAATGCGACGAAAGTATTGACAATTGAAAAATACATACCATTATAGTCAAATATGCACCCTAAATTAATTTTATCAAAATGCGACGAAACTTTGTGATCTCGAAAAATGCACGATTTACACAGGCTTACCTTTATGGCCAAATATGCACACAAATTTATTTTATCGAAATGCGACGAAACATTGCGATATTGAAAAATGCGCGATTTTCACAGGCTGTAGGTGTACCTTTATGGCCAAATGTGCACCCAAATTTATTTTATCGAAATGCGATGAAACATTAATATCCAAGAATACACGATTTTCACAGGCTTACCTAATGGCCAAATATGCCCCCAAAATTAATTTTATCGAAATGCCACGAAAGCTTGAGATATCGAAAAATGAACGATTTTCACAGGCTGTACGCTTACTTTATGGTCAAAAATGCGCCCAAGATTTATTTATCGAAATGCAACGAAACATTGAGATATCAAAAAGTACACTTTTCACAGGCTTACCTTTATGGCCAAATATGCACCCAAAATTAATTTTATCGAAATGCGACGAAACTTTGAACCATCGAAGGGGGATCACTGTTTCGCTTAAGGGCGAAGCAATCAAGGCGATAGCAAGAAATTGTAATGTTATACAAAGTAAGACTAGCAGCTAACTCTTTTGGATCCGACCTCGCGTAACTCAACAAAACAGGTTTTCATGTTGTCTAAGTTCTGTAAACTCGAAGTAAGCGTTGAGAGCACAATCAAGTCTACAAGCAGTCTTCTGATGCCTGTCGAGATAGCGCGCGCGCCCTTCAAGTGACGAAATATTCTAATATCAAACTATACAAGATTTCCAAGGCTGTAGCCTTTTGTTAAAAATACACCTAAAATTGGTTTCTTCGAAATGTGACGAAACATTAGAAAATCGAAAAATACAAGATTTCCAAGGCTTACCGTTAGGCGAAATATGCACCGGAATTTAATTTTATCAAAATGTGACGAAACTTTGGCAAATCTCGAAAAGTGCAAGATTTTCTAAGTTTTGAAGGGGTCCTGCAGCACTTTTTCAGTGTGATCAGAAAACGCTGCATGTCGGTAGTGGAGGCTCCTGAAAGCACGCGAGACAATCATTATAGCGCGGCACATGGCCTGGAATTTACAATTAATTCTTAACGACAGCTAGAAATCATTCCTTCTCTCTACATATGATGCCATATACCCACGTGACCACGGCATATATCCAAATGCACAGCCATTCGCTCATTTCAGCATCATGAGCTGCATAGTTACCGTGACCGCCGCGAGAGGCCGCCATACGTCCGCGCGCGATCCCACTGAAAGTAAGCTGCGCGTTCGAAGGAAAAAAAAAGGCGGGCAATTTGCACTAAGTCGCGCAAAGCTTGGCACAGCGAAGCACGGGCCCGTCGCCGCTCGCACTCCCCGTCGACCGACACGTCTAGCTTCTAGATGCGTGGCTTCCTCCTCGGGAGTACGCACCTTCCTAATTAAGACGCCCCATGACTCTCTGGACACGATCGGGCGCAGCCAAGCTATGCATAGAGCGGAGGATATGCACTATAGAGGTTGCGCGCGATGTCTCCGTCGGTGGGCGTGGCTTGGCCAGGTGGTGCGGTATCTGGTCACTAGACGACGCGATGCTTGCTTCCTTTCTGTTTTTCTTTTTATTTCTTCCTCTCTCTTTCGTTGACCTTCTTTCTTTTTCTTTTTGCATTTCTCTCTTTCTGATTTCTTCTGTGCTACGCTTTACTCTCTCCCCTCCTCCTCACCGTCCCATCTCTCCTCCCGACTCTCACTTACCTTTCCCGCCCTCTTGCTACACTATACAATGCAAGGCTATGCTATGCTAGCGTGCCTGGATATTCGAGTGGTTAGGATGCTCGCCTTCGGTACGCAGGTTTGAATCCTGCCTCGTGAACAATATTTTTCAGCAAGAATGCTTTCTGTCTTTCTTTCCGTCTCTGTTTCATTCTTTCTTTGTTTCTCTCTCTCTATCTGTACTCGTTCTCAGGGTTATTACAGGCCGCGTGGGATGTGCCCAAGTTCTGACAAGGCAATTCTGTTTTTTTGCATCCTCATAACGCTTCAATGAGAAGTTTGTCAGTGGCGTTTCAGATCTAGAAGTGCCAGCACATGTTGTTCCCCTGTAACCACGCCCGTAGCCAGGAATTTTTCTTGGGCGGGTCGCCCACTTGCTGAAAGCATTGACTATTTGAGAAAAATGCCTATTTTCATGATTTATTTTCTATAAAGCACCATGTGTCATCAAAATTTCGGGGGGGCTGCCGGGCCCCCGTGCCCCCCCCCCCTGGCTACGGGCCTGCCTGTAACGTTAAAGAAATATCTAGAAATGGTATTACGTCATTGTGAGATGGTTCTTTCATAAACTTCAGCCCTCCTCCACTTAATTCAAATTGTTCACTGCCTGAGGTAACCCTTGATTCGAATTCATCACCACTACAAAAGGCGTAACACAGGGGTATGCAGTTGCATGCAGTCCAATGTTGTATAAGAAACCCATCCTTACCGTTTGCGAACATTATTAGAGTGTTCCCGCGGACTTGCACAACAATGCACACATGCAACTGCACAATGCTTTTCGAAGACACAGTTGTGCTTCATAAGCACAGGGATCATTGCACTTGAATTAATTCATCATTGAGGCTGCTCAGATGGCATGCGAGTGTGACATATGCGTGAGCAAGTCATCCATGTCCCTCATAAGGAATGCTGTTTTCTAGGAGGCATTGACGCACACATCAGCTTTTTTCTTTGGTTTGCTTTTGTTAGTCTGGTATTTTTGCTTTGCTGATGTTTTTTTGTTTCTGTCGACTATATATTTTTGTGATCTGCACAGTAAACTCAGGTGGATGTTAGTGCTCTTACCAGTGCATATCTATGTCTTTCGTTCCCAGCTTGGGCTGTAGTTCTCGTCACGACCTACCAACTAGCCTGAGCTGCTAGTACTATCCTAAGTAATAACAGGACTAGGTACCCAGGGGCGGAGGGAGGGGACATCTCAGTGTTGGTGTTGTTGTCTTGCTGAATTCAAAGGGATAGTGATGTCAAGTCAAATATGACTCTGACAACGGGAGAACTGGTATTCAAAGAAGCAGGGTGAATTCTCCCGTAAGTTGCCAAAAGAACACGTATTTATGGGCATTTGACTCTGAGGAGAGACAGGGAAAGTAGCGAGAGGCAATCACTACGAATGTTTGGCCTTGTGAATTCTAGCGCAGCTTTAAAAAATAACTTCCATAAAAGTGCTTGCCAGATTAGCATATCACTACTCATGCATTTGGCAGTGCTCATTGGGCATCTGTACAGCTACGAAAAAAATGCTGCGATTGAATGCAGTTAAACCCAAGCATGTTGAGCAATAACAAGCAACAATGCGGAAAATATGCCGTGGCAGTGTCCCGCGCAGTAAGCAATCTACCTTTATCTTTGCAATGCCGGCGCAGGGGTCACGTGACGAGTTGAGGTCTTGAGGCTTGCGTGCCCGCCGACCAACGGAGGGGGGTGCGTGGGAAAGAACAAACCGACACTGCGCATGTCTGTTGCTATGACAGTGCACGTGCGAGGAGGAAATTGACCTTGGCTGTGCTTCAAGGTGAAACGCATGCACAAAGTCGTCTGGGTTTGTACCAGAGCAGTAGAGTTATCGTTTTAAAAATAACTTGCCCAGCTCGCATACTACTCCCATTGTATTTGCCAGTGCTTATGTCGATCCAGGCAGCCACTGAACCAACCTATTAAAACCTTGATTCTATGAGGCAGTAGCCTTTTGCCTGTTAGGCCATATTTTCGGCTGCAAAACATAACTGCCAAAATACTGCTTGCTCAATTTCTTTTGCTTGACAATGCTGAAAGCAGCTCGTCTGTTTGAGCTGAACTTTCCACTGCAGAATCTGCATGCCTGTGTGCATGTAACACATTCGTGGATGGTTGTCCCATCTGTGCATTCCTTTGACCTAATACTGCCCACACCTGCCAAGTGAATAACATACCGTATTTATTCGATTGTAACACGAAGGGTGACTTTTCATTGCGTTCAAGAAAAAATAGTTATTTTGGTATTCAATTGTAACGCGAGGGTCGAATTTAGGTAGCAGAAATCTGGAAAAAAACTCTCATTACATTTGAGTAAATACGGCAACTGTGAACACATGGAAACACGAATGTGATTTCCTTGCACCTGTGTTGTAGAGATGGACATTCAACATTTTCCCAGCCGGAGTTCGTAGGCAGCCATATTTGGAGGGCACCACTCTCAGCTGATGTTACAACTGCGAGGCAGGCAGTGTGCCGCCTTGATATACATTAAGTATGCACAGCGCAAAGAATTGGCACAAAAAAAGAGACACATAAATGACACAGACTATGTCTAAGTAGTTTGTCTCCCTTTTGTCTTTGTTTCTTTGCACTGTGCACACTTGGTATATATCAATAAATCCCATCTAGCCTATGAGTGGATTTTTCTAGCTTCTTGCATGCCAAAAGATTGGATGAGTGGCTTTAGTAGAGCCCGTGTGTAATGTGCATACATATGCACTCCTCTCCTCCTCCTCAACAGTCATTACTCTAGCAGTTTTACTCCTTTTCCCTCTTCCCCAGAGCAGAAATGGCAAGCCAGAGTGCACCAGCTTAGCATTTCTCGTAAATAAAATCTCCCTCTGTTGTCGTATCTACAGCGTTGTGCACAACATAACAAATCATTTATGCAATTTCGCGTAATCTCTCGTTTCTACAGATTTTGCAAGCTCTGCAAAATATGAAGCCTTGCATAGAAGTTCAGGTGATCCTTCGGGCATGGCTTGCAATGTCTTGTTGCCCATTCAGTGAGGGGTGTGATCCCCATTGGCACTGCACAACACAGGCAGTGGCAATTTCGGAATAGGTCCCACCTCACAAAGCCAGTTATGGAATCCGATATCTCTCCAGTCATATCACAGATGATCACATACACAACAAAACACGAATGGTTGTCTTCTCGGGTGCGTGTCTTCACGGCACAATGGCACACAGATGACATCAGTCAGTGCATCAGTCAGTGCCCGAATAGATTCCCAGCATGTCGGGCTGAAACGCCTGTTTGTTCGGTGAAGGTACCAACACTGCTTCGTGGATGTGCACCGACATTACAGGCACTGATGGCAAAGCGAAGGTGAGCAGGCCTAAGGCAGTTTTTCAGGGTCACTGCAGTGTTGATTGCTCATCTTCGGGTATTTGGTGAATGGTGACAGTAGTGGGGCCCGTGTCACTGCTGTAGTTCTCGTACGTGAGGATGACTTCGCAGAAGGACGCAAGAGCCTCTGGTTTGCAGTTGGCCTGTAAGAAGAAAGGTAACAAGCTATTGTGAAGGATTATGAACATTTTACAACGTAATTTTACGAACGGCTTTTTTACAAAAGCCAAACAGCAAGATTAACTTCAGGATTACATGTTATAGGGCTGGTAGCTGTTTTATACAGAAATGGTGATTCGTTAATCGCCAAATACCAGGAAAAGATATGCACGCAGGACAAGTGAAAAGAACTGCAAACAGGATGAGTGCCAATTGACACACACACACGTATGCAGTCAAGGACAGGCAAGCACCTGCTGCCTATGAGTGTCAATAAGTGCCAGTTCCTTGCAGTATATTGCCCCGACCACTGCGTTTTTGATGGCATGAAATTAAATTCAGTGCAAGACGAAACATATAAAAAGCTGAACAAATATGCCTGCAATGCAATGAACTGTGTTAGGTGCAAAATGCAGCTACACCCAAGAACTACACTGTATAAGTTAAGTTGGCAATTATGAAGTTAACAAGATATTGTTAACTAATAATTTTAACGTAACATCAGCAGCAATGAAACATTTCTGCCTAGATGTAGGTAGGGTATGTCTGTGAAGACGGCAGGTACCTCACTGTACCGGCATTTTTTTCCCCTACACATTGCTTTATTAGGAGAAAGAACAAAAAATTAATTCACTTGATTTTCCTCTGCGCTTTTTTTGCTTCATTGTTAGTAGGCTGCGTGTGGTTCACTCTGAAGTACCACCTGATGCTCCTAGAGAGAGAGAGAGAAAGCTCTTTAATGAAAAACAGAATTCTGCCAGCGTACCTAAAGGCGCCTACATGCTACTCTGTATAGGGGAGGGGAGTGAGCACAGAAAGGCCCTAGGAGGAGGAGGGCAGGAAAGGAGAAGGAGAAAAAAAAGAAGATAATATGATCATGGTATGTACATGTCACAACGTAATGATGCTGATGTAAGTTAAATTACAGTTTATCAATTCGGTGTATGTCCTTGAGGAATCAGAACAGAAATTTTAAAATTTTACGTTGCTGAGAAGGAGAAGACGTAGGTCCAAGTATATTCCCGAGATCTAGCGGTGCTTGGGAAGTTGAGCATATTCTACTTTCGAGACAAGTTCTTTCATCTCTGTATGCCTGGCAATCTAATAAAATATGTTCTATTGTTTCTAGAGCACCACAGTTATCACAGTATGGGTCAGTAGTCAAACCAAGGCGGCACATGTAGCTATTGGTGAATGCTGCTTTGAGGCGAAGACGATGATAGAGTATCTCAAGATGACGAGGAAGGTGATGCGGAAGTCTTGTTTTTAAGTCAGGGTCTATGGAGCGGAGAAACAGGTCTTGAGGCGAAAGATTCCATAACTGATCCCTCTCTCGGTGGGCGTTCTTCTTTGCCATTGCTGATGCATCTGATTTAGTGAAGTATGTTCGCCGAATTTTCCTTAAGCATATACCTCTACGTGCAGCTAGAGACCCGAGACATTGGTTACATCCACCACATGGCCACTGTGTCTGGTCACACTGTCATGTTCCAGTAGATTCCCGGACACTGCGGCATATACGGAAATGAAAAGGCGGATCTGAGGTTCCTAGTTTTATGTAGTTCATACAGCCATGCATTCCAATCATCAACACTTACCTCGTCAATTGTCATCTGTGCCTGGTTCCTCACTGTTGACTTTGTGCCGCTTTCCTTGCCGTTTCGAGCGCATCTCCTGGGCAAAGCATGGCCGAGGCATCACAACATTTACTCAACGAATCCCTTAATGCAGTGCATGTGTTGTGAACCACATTGGGTGATCCTTTGTGCATGGCTTCAAAGGGCTTATACAGGCACGGTTTTTTGCACAACACTTCCAATAGATTAAAAAAAATATTCCTTCACTGTTTGGCCACCTTGTTTCTTGGACGACATTAGTGCAGAAAACTTTGGAGGCTGCTTAAGCTTTGCCTTTAAGTGCACAACATGATAGCATTATCAGGGCCTGTTCGCATTGCCTTCTCGTTCGCTTGCCAAGCTTGCCATTTCAAAAGTGACTAAGCGATTTTAAAAAAGAAGGGACTCAAAAACAAAATGATAGTTTCTGTCAGTCAACACACAGAGCAGTGAAGTACATTAGGAATTAAGTGCTAATAACCTTGCAAGTTAACTACATTTCATTGATTATATTTGAATCAATGACTATGCCACAAGCTTTTTTTTTTTAAGTGCAGTTGAAGCTGGTAAAGCTGCTAGGCACGTTAGCTTGTTGGAAATCTTGAGACCATTGCCACTAGGGATATGCATGCCCTCATAATTGTCCTGCAGTTTGCAATGAAGACTAAATTATTTAACCCTATCAGACGTGAATTGTGACCAGCAGTCTGTAAATGCGTCAACTTCATACAACTTTATTCAAAGACATTTGACATTCAATTGCAACAAAGAGAAGGTGGTACTATGCTCATTCGTGCATTTTTCAGTAATTAATCCTAATTAGAGTATCAGTAATGATCTATTCATTCTAAAGTCAGTCAAGTGCTCTTTCTGCATAAATGTACTCAAATTTCAAGCTCTAACTACTTCAGCAATTTGCTATCACTGACATTAATTTTAAGCAAACAAAAATTACACTTTTGACGTGGCTACCAGAAAGCGGCACGCCGAATGACTTCGGCAATTGTATGCAGGTAGCGAGGTGATTGTATGCAGAAATACGCAGCAAAATGAAATTACATGAAGACCAATTCATCATGCAGGAGGTTTAATTTATCCAAAGCTCACGTGTCTTGCTCTTCCTTGGCTGCTAGACACAACTAGCAAAAACAAGTAGCGCGCACAAATGTGGACACAGCGGCGGAAGGGGTGAAGTAAACAGGTTGTAACGAGATGCTACTCTTACCTGTTGTGTTTGCTGCTTGGATGCCTTTGTGTCGCCTGGAAAGAGCGTGGGAACGGCACTGTACTTTAACTTTCTCCAGCCATCCGCTCGACGTTGTTCGAACTGCGATGACTCAAAGTGCAGCTGTAACAAGGCATAGAAACGACAAGTCCACAAGAGTAAGCAACTTTTCCTTTAATAGATGTCCATTACGACCGATTTTTGAGCATCCGGTTCACTTCAAAACAAGCAAGGCAATACCGCAAAGTTCAGATAAAATATTTAATTTTTTCACTTGCAAACGCGGTCATCATTAACAGTTGTGTCAGCACCACTGCCGTCCCATCAATGTGTTTCAAGCAGAGCAAAGTTATCAATTTTTACGTCAATTGCAGCAAGTGAATTTTAGTCCCTTGTTTGCCTGGCATTCTTGGCAGCAAAGAGATAACGTGAAATGAATGGATTATCTGCCTTGGATGAAGTGCACTGCACGAATAGAATAACGAAGTTACGTCAAAAGCAAACGAAAAAAAGGCACATGTATACGAAATACGCATTATTCTTCTGGGAACAGACTGGTGATGGTAATGAACAGGATAGTAAGAGCCATCCACATGTGAAACTCTGCGCAGCGTCGTCGATAAACCACACTCCAGGCCAAGTGCCAAGTAATAAGGGGTTCAGTTTCTTGTCGCTACTGCGTTGCGTCACTTCGCTCTGCACGTCCAAAGCACTCAGAAACTACAAGCAGCAATGTAAACAGAAGTCCCCCCCCCCCCATCTACGGGAACACAAGCAGAACAATGTCAGGAAATCCTGACTCATGGCGGTCTTTTCACACACTCTTTTTTTTTCTTTCCAAGTATTTCGCAATGCACGCACCACCATAACGTACAGTGCTCACCGAGTGAAAAGCGACAATTTAGGGCCAAGTAATGCAAGTACCAATCGTTACACTAAATGTTTTGATGCCTCATCTCAATCCGAGAGTACTGCACTCTCTTAGAAGTTTGTATGCACTTTACCGTGCAGTGTACAGCACGTGACAAAGTGATGAAGTTTGCGTCCCTGTTAGTGCATTGCTAGAACGCTCACTAGGACGATTTGTTATTATTGCTGAATGTAAGCATCCGTCCCTTTTTAGCAATATAAATCACTATTTCAAAGTCAGACCTCCCCTTTGAAAGAAAGTCTGAAAATATTTTGCACACATGATCATGTGCTTTTTGACAATGGCATTCTTTCTGAACAATCTAGAGGCCTGGTGAAAATGAGCAATTCATCGGGACACGGCTGCCGTGGGTGTGAAAATCCACTTCTGGGCAGTAAGTGGAAAGTTTTAGCATGTTCAGTATTCCTGCACACGCAACGGTTGTTGTATAGTACAGGGTCACTGGACACATGTAGCGACATCATGCGATGGCATAGTAAAATCGAGATGAGTTGTAGACACATTTCCATGAATGCTTTTCTCGAAAAAGCATTCAAAAAGGCACATTCATGATTACATCACTGCGAGAGATTTATACCAGCAGTGAACCAGAACCCAACTAGTTTGCTTGAATAACCCATGCACACTGCAGCGTCCAGGTGTGATGATGATTGGGTGAAATGGTGCAACAGGGTATCCGTGTGCAATTTGTCAAGGATGCACTGGGTGTGCTCAATACAACTAAATTAATAGAAGAACGACGATGTGGGCAAGTTGGTTAATGTACATTTTATAGAGTTTGTAGCCCCAGCACAGTAACAAAAGCAAAGAGCAGCACTCGTGTGTGTCCCTCTTTGCTTTTCTTACTTCTTTGTGGCACTTTTCTTTCAACACTTACGTGCTTGTGCACGTAATAAAATAATAAAAAAGTCGCCCAAGTACACAGTAAAGGTATAAAGATAACCTAACATTTCTTGTACACTGGAAATACTATAATATTTTATATATATACATATATATATAAATTTTCATGAATCATGGCGCCCCGTCCCTTGCATGAACTCGCCTGCTGATCCTTGGCACTCTTGCCACGACCTTTTACACCCGGTCCTTCACCGTTGCTGTAACCTAAGTGCAGGCTCGGCACCCAGTCCGGATTGGTGTCATCAAATAGTTTCGCTGGCTTCCCTGCAAATTATGACCACATCAGCGAACTTGCCGCTAGCAAGCCGCGCGGTCTCAGCTTGGTAAAACTGGCGTGCCGCTGTGTTTGAAACGTAATTTTTGAGCACTCTTGCAGCATTCTTGCCACTGCAACTGAAGCAGCAACAGCATAACGGGCACTCACGATCTCCATAGGCATCCGCAGGGTTTTTCATTAGGGGGGCGAAGTGTCACACCTCCCCATTGGTCGAGTCCGTAAGAAAACAAGCTTCGCAATGAGTGCAAAAATGAAAATGAAGCCATGACATGCTTCTCATAACAGCCTGCCTTTGGCCCCCGGCTTTCTGGGGGTAAAGATGGGAAAAAACACTTTGTGCAATACAATGTCAGGGGCTTTCAGCCACCATTATCTTCAAAAACCTGCATGGACCCTGCACTTTAAACAATGACGGAACAGGTCCGAATGTGCAAGTGTATGGCGCAAATTTGCCTCCCCCCCCCCCGCCCCATACCGATCTGTATCTATTAAGTGCAAATTAAAAAGTGGCACAAGACAAACAGACATTCAGCTCGCGTTGAACGTAAACATATGACGGTGAACGACCATCTCTTAGTTCCGCTGCGATGCGCGGATCGCGAGTGCCCGTGTGGCCCGCACGGAAATAAAACACGTGCCGCGATGGCCCGCATGCTGCTGCAACAGGTGATTGCGTCGCTTGCCTGAAATGAAGTGGCGACCACACACGCGGATATTCAGGCTCCCGAGGTCCCTCCTGTTAATGCGAGCGAGCCAAAGACGCTGACGCTCCTCCGACAACGCTTTGGTGCGTTCGCACTGCCAAGTTATAACCTTCGGCAAGCAGTGCAGTCCGATTCCTGGAGCCCTGTTCGTCTTCTGTACGGAAGACTTGCTCCTCGCGTTGCACCCGATCATCGCACACATCGGCATTGCAACGCCGTACAGCAAAAAGAAACGCGCCCACAAATAATCGGTTTGGCAGAAGCACAGATGATCATGCGCAACGCGACGCCAGTTCTCTCTAATGGCGGCCACCCTTTGCACGAGCCCCGGATGTGACGTCCGTGAGGAAGCGGGCGAGAGGTCTACGGACAAATGAATGAGTAGTGTGCCCGGATAGGACTGCGCTAGCTAGGTCACTCTAACTGCGCTGCACGTCGACTACGTGGAATTTCTTACTTCGCATATCCGGCTGGCGTCTGTGGCCTCCCAACAGTCGCGCTTCACTTGCAGCTCCCATATCTTCCGGCGATTTTTCTCTCGTGGGAAGCGAAACACCCTATTTCCTTTATAGGTGCCTCCGGTGCAAAGCGGCACGCAGCACCCCGTCATCGCTTGTGGTTGATGAAGGACGACTCTGCATCAAAGAACTGAAGACTTGTCGATGATGAACAGCGTTCAGAAAATGTAACCGCGACACTTCACAACGACCGTGCGACTTCACAGACCCTAAGCTAGGGTGGCTAGAATGGGGAGGTGTGAAAAGCGGCCGCGGAAACCGGTCCCCAAGTTGCGCCGATGCCGCAAGGGGCGGTGTACGCAGGGGCGCGTGGTCTTGAGCAGACAACGTACAGCTATATTATTATGGTGCAGGCCGAGGTTTTATTTTTATATTATTTTATTTTTTTCTATTTTTTTTTATTTTTTTTCTTTCTTTTTCATACCTCACAATAAAGAAAGCTACAGTGGCAGCGTAGCCTTGCTAGCGTCCGATTAATATGGCTCGCGCTATTTTTTGCGTGCCGCACTTTGCAGCGTTTATCGTCTTTTTACCTCAGCGATTGCGCTAATAAAGCGTAGACTTCCTCTCCTCATTTGAAAAACAGGGCTAGTATGCATTATCACGGTGGCAGGCTGCATGCCCAGTAGCACTGCGCGTCACGTTTGAGCACCGAGGCTTTTTTTTTTTTCCGCTTGCGTCCTGCCGTTTTATCAATTGCCATTATGTATCACTGCAACTTGAATCAAGTCATTTTTAGTGCTTATCCACATTGTTAAGGTATGTCCTTTTTTCTTAAAAAAAGGTGAATTCTTACTTTTGATGTTCTAAAAATGTACGAACATGCAAAATTGTGGTTCACAAAAAATTACGCTTCTATTTGGTTCTGTTCGAAAGTTATGGTCCTTTTTTTGTGACTACACTGAAATTGAAAATGACATATGTTTGGAAAATCTAATTCTTGTTTTTCTCGAAACTTGATTTCCAGTAGGTTTTTGTTGCGAAAAAGCTCATAGCTAAGCTATTAAATAGATCAATATTTTCCCATGAAACTTTCTTAATTCTTGCTCATTTACCTGCGCCTGTGCAATGAACTACAATCATTGAATGAATAACTTTTAATGTTATAATACTTCAATTGAAATGCAACCTTCTTAAACGACACGACTTTTGGTGGTTTTAGGCTATAATATACCTAATAATAATGATAGCGCATGGATCCTAGCTCATCGCACAGCCTACGTATAGAGGGGGGGGGGGGGTAGCCAGAATTGTTTTTCGGGGGGGGGGGGTCAACCATGTTCGTGCGTGCGTTTCTATGTGTGCGTGTTTTTTTTACATGTGCAAAACTAAAGGTTTCGGGGGGGGGCTGAACCCCCCCCCATCCCCCTCCCTCTTGGCTACGCCCCTGGTACAGAGCTATAATGCTGCGAAGCCATTTTCTATGGTTGGATTGGTAGTTATAACTATTGCCGTGATGGCCATGTTATGCGTAATATTGGTAATTACATTATAATTGCGTTCCGTTCTTTTACTCAACACACTTGCAGAGCCCTTTTAAGCTGTTCTCCCGAAGGCAAACACAAAACAATCAATAAAGGGTCAAAATCTAAGAAGATTTCTAGAAAGGTGGGAACATAGCTAAAAAATTGCCTGCTCTCGCACTTGTACCCATTACTATGCACTAGCTGCTGGTCAAAACGTCATGTGCATGTTTTGTCGGCAAGTTGAAATATTACTTGAAAAGAAAACACATTCGTACACGAAGCAAGTTTATTTGAACTCTGCAATGAGCTATCGTCTTAGCCCACTTGGCTTTCTTTTCCTCCTTATGGTTAACCCCCTTTGAAAATAAATGCACCCGAGTTAAGGAATAAAAGTGTACAACATATCACGTTGTACGCGCTATCGTTCACTTCAGACTACGCAATATACAAACTAGCCCAACGTCGTTCCCTTCTACGTGCCTTGCGTCGAAATGTTTCTCGCATTGTGCTGAGTTCTCTGTCAGCTGCCTTTCAGCTCTCGGTATCGCACGACCTTACTTCTAAAATATAACTCTTTCCACGCCAGTACTCGGAGCAAAGATGCCTTTTCTGTCGACGACCAGTACCCAGAGCTGCAGCCAGGAACGAAGCAACAACGTCCAGTTTTCTTCTTCGGTTTATGGGGCATTATTCTCACACCTCAAAAATCCATGACTCTCGAACAATAAGCACCACTTGAACGATGAAAAATACGACGCCACATTGCCGAGTGCTAGGCTTTCCTCCGGTAATCTGCAACGGCGGCGGCCGTACCACGCAGCGCCCCTTGCAGCAGCGCCCCTGGCGGCATCGGCGCGTAGAGGGACCCTCTCTGGCAAGGGAAACGTGCTGCGCTCAGCACACCTCCCCATTCTAGCCACCCTACCTAAGCCCCTAAGCACAAACAAATGGCGCTTTATCATCATCATCATCTGCTTCCGAACGAAAGCAGCTGGCTCAGAGCACAGGATTTTTGGGCGAGTTGGTTTTGCATAACAGAACACTTAAGCGCGCAAAAACAAGGACAGAGGGAGGCGATGAGAACACATGCGCTTGCAAGAGCACCAAATTTTGGGCGAGTTGGTTTTAGCATAGTCTAGATTTTCTGAACTCCAGGGACTTTAATTTTGCATAGCAGCTCAACTTGCGCTTTTGCTTGATATCAATAACAAAAAAACACAGATCCGTCGGTGGCATTCAAGCATTCCATTTTTGTCAATTAAACTCAAGTTAACAGATGACAAAACAAAGCTTTTGTCTTCCTACTGCAGTCCCGGAGGCAATGCTGTTTTGGCGTAGAGCGATGTCGTCACTTTTTGCCAGGCAAGAGAAACGCAAATGAAGTGAAAATTTAGGAGGCGCCATGTTCATTTTTGTTGTAATATCGAGAGCTAAATAAACGAAAATGTGTTAATGTACTTACAAAACACACAACAAAATGACAGTGTGTAGCCAAAATGCGTCACGGCCGCCACATTTACCTACTAAACAAAACGTTTTTTTACCTGCTGCAAAAATACACATTACTGCGTTTTCTACAATGAAATGATTTAAATTGTTTAAACATTTATTGCGTTTTTTTGTAATTGTGTAACAACGTCTCATCATCATCACCAAAAAACTAGTCATCATCATCAGCAAAAACGTTGGTTTTGCGTGCGCCGTGCGCTCATTCAGTTGGCGTAGCGTTAGTCAAGGTGTATCAAGGTGTTCTAGAGTTCTAGTTCACTACAGTTTTAGAAAAGTAGAACGATCTACCTGGTGTGCGCGTCGTTCAAGTTCGTTTCCGCGCAGCGTAGACGTTTGCCCGCTAGTCGTGCGCACGCCTGGGAGTAGTGTCTCGGACTCTCCATCCCTTCGACTTCGTTACACGCCAGCGAAATGGGGGATCGCTACAACATCCACAGTCAGCTGGAACACTTGCAGTCCAAGTACATCGGCACGGGACACGCGGACACGGCCCGCTACGAGTGGCTCGTGAACCAGCACCGAGACAGCTACGCCTCGTACCTGGGCCACTTCGACATGCTCAACTACTTCGCGGTGGTCGAAAACGAGACCAAGGCGCGGGTGCGATTCAACATCATGGAGAAGATGCTGCAGCCGTGCGGACCGCCCCCCGAAAAGGCCGAGGACTGAAGCTCGTTTTTCGCTGCCCTATCTGTAAATATTCCATCCTGCACACGCTGTTCGCCGCATTGTTGAAATAAACGACCTGTCTTTCTCACACCTGGACTTTGTTGTTGCGATAAGTTTGCAGCGGCATTCGTCGGAACGACGCCATGCAGCTTGCACAAAGTCGCGCTATGCTGGTTCACAGAAGAGCTGGTGCCTGGTGGGCCCTGGCTCGAAGCTGGCCCTGGCTTGGCTAGGCTTTTACCCTCTCATCTCTCTTTCCCACCCCTTGCTAAACTATGCCATTCGTGGCTATGCTTGCTCTCTTTTTATTGTGTCCGTTTCGTTTTCTCTCTCTGTACTCGTTCTCCCCTCCTCCCTCACCTTATGCTATGCTCTGCTAGCGTGCCTGGATAGCCGAGTGGTTACAACGCCCGCCTTTGGATTGTAGTTACATGGGGTTCAAATCTCGCCTCGCCAAGAATTTCTCCGTACTCATTTTCTCGCCCATGAGTTTTTGCATCCCACGCCGGACAAACCTCGAGCATTAGTCTTTTAGCAAGTTACGGAAATACGGTACGGTGTTATGGTACCACTCCTCCCTTTTTCTCACTTGTGCTTTTGCCGCCCCTGATTCCAGTGAGGGCACCCCAACACTGCAAAAGCTTTTTCAAAAATTACTGTGGGATTGTCATGCCTAATTGTTGCCTGTCGGCGTTCTTAACAAGAAACCTGTTGTTTGGGGGAATCGTGTCACTAGAACTGGCAACAGATTAAGCACCAGTGAGAAAGGACGAGTGCTACGGTAATACCTTACTTTATTTGCGTACTGTATTTCCGTAACTTGCTAGAAGACTATTACAGGGCTAGTTGGTTCACAGTCAGCGTGGATTCGACACAGGCTAGAGAAAGAACACTGATGCTCAGAGAGCAACTGTATTAGTGACACGTCTGTTGTGCTGCACAGCAAAGAAAAAACGGTTCTTAGAAAGATGGTTATAATCTATATTTGTATTTACCTTCCGTACTCGATGATTGTTGTGCGACTGTGTGTGCCTGTGCGTGCTAACGTGGCTGTGTATATGTGCAGGGAAGCTTTTCATAATAAAAGGTTAGTTGCGAGTAGTGCTTGTCCTGTGAATCATTGTTCTTTCGCCGTCCTGTGTCGAATCCACGCTATCCAATATAGAAGATGGGGGTTCTACATTGCAAAACCACAATCTCATTGTGAGGCACCATGGATGGGCCAATGCTTTTAACGTTGAGCTAATCTATCATCGCGGGTGGTGCCTATGTCCAGATATGTGTGTGTGATGCAAGAATGAAGCGATGGCAGAAGAAGCTGACAACAAAGGAGTGACTTCTGAGCCACAGCGTATTTTCCTCTCTAATGAGTTGGCAGGATGAATACCTGGCAGGTGCCTCAACAGCATCACGTCATCAACTAAGTTCTCAACAAGGAGCCTTCACTAAATGAGGACTACGGAAACAGATATCTGTTGTATACAGTGACCAACTTCGCAGCAGGAAGGATTGGTTTTGAACTTTTCAAATTCAACACTACCGCTTCATCATAGTCGGAACGATAAATTGTTGCCAAGTTCAACGAATACATCACTGGTGAAGCACACTGATTTTATCCCATTCACATCTTCCAAAACATTTCTGCATAGAAGTAAGTCAGTTCCAAGAATACAACAGACAAGCGGTCCTGTCTTCTTCAAGGCTTCGGTTGTTTCGACTCCCCTTAAAATTACTGGCAGGAGACATTTCAACTCGGTCGTCGCAGTCACAGCCTGTGTCCTCGTAGCAATACATACCTTGTTTCCAAGAACGGCCTTGTATTAGGAAATCATCGAAGAGTTATCATTGCTACGATTCCTCTGAATATGAAAAGATCATTTGAACTCTAAGCAATAATCTACATTTCCCAACAAAGTAAAGTAGCTGCTCACTGAAATTCATCAAAGTAGTTTTTCCAAAAGACACAGCCTTCGACTGTGTTTCATCGCTGCACAAAAATCACCATTGTCTACCTATTCACTGTGCTATAAAAATCAAGTCACTGTTGAACAACTTGATGCACCTGATTTCTTGTATCACTCACCTGAGCTACCACCCGACGTTGTATCAAGCGGCTGTTCCGTCACTCATAACTTTCACCATGCACCAATTTTGTCGCATTCACTGGTAGATGAGCTGATGCATCGGCAAAATACCCAACCACGCCACGGGCTTTCCAAGGGGGTTCTTTCGTGACAAGGGTTTGCTTCGATGGTTCCTAAATGTTATCAACATTCGCACAGAACATGGTCGAGCATTGTCTGTTGTGGTATCTTACAGTGCTCAGACACCTGACAGTTGAGGCGATGACTCGGCATTCAGTGCAATCCTCGACAATGAAAAAAAAAAGGCAGGCCGTTACTTCTGGTGAAACAGAGCTTGCATACTTCCTACCAGTACCTTGTGCTGAGACCATTAACAGTGCGTGTGCATTTGGCGAGGAAAGCTCGCCTTCTTTTGAAACAGTCTCACCGCACACCTTTGGACCTCAAACTGATTTGAAATTTCTTTGCAAGTCCCTTTGCAGAATAAGCGATCAAGAATTCCTTATCAATACAAAAGATTCTAATGCCCACTACGCGCTAGTCGCATCTCTCAGGACAGTTTAATAAAGTTTGACCAACCAACCAAATCTCACACATGTGACAGAAGCTTAATGAATGACGATGCAGAAGCTTTTTAACAATTTTAGCACGCTAGCTTCACTGCCCGGCAAGCCTCACAATAGCCCACTGTGTGAGCACTCTGTCTACTTGTGAAGAAAATCATTCGCGTTTCGAAAGGAGTGCCACATCAGCAACTTCGGCAGCAGCATCAGCAAGGCCAGCACAGGCGAGTTGAACTTCAGCGACAATAAGGACAACGCCAAACAAAAACGTCATAGAAAACACAGTTCCGGCTTGAAGGAGGATGTTTGAAAGCGAGTCAACTAAGGTGAAGACAGCTCTATAGGTCCCAATCTGCAATGACCCAGGTTGGCTCAAAAGAAAAACAGGACGGATGCATTAAAAAAAGTGGGCAGCGATGGAAGGCTTGAAGCCACCGAACCCACACCGAGTACCCTCACCGCAGATTGGGTTTCTGACCCGACCTGTGCACCCCTCAAAGCACACAGGCACACTAAGGAGCCCCGCCGCCCACCGACAGCAGGTTTTGACACCCACTGCCTCCCTGAGCCATTCCAGCCGAGTGTTTATGGCACAAGGCCATGGGTCAGGTGATGATCACTGGGTTATTTGGGGTATATGTGTTTGGTGAATGAAACAACAGATGACATATGGCTTTAACAATAACAGCGGACATTGCAGGGGAAAATAGTGATAAAATAATTTCGTAGAGGCCGCCCTGTCAACGGCCGATTCCCTGTATGTGCTGTTGTTGTGCTTAGGGAAGACATCGACATCATCAAACGCAAAGTAGCAAGCAGCGGGTATGAGCTGGGTCTTGAGGCCATCCCCACCACTACTACAACACCGACCGACACGTTTCAATAAGCGGCATTTGACAGCTGTTTAAGGACGCGTAAGTGCCCTCAATCATATCAGATAGGCTTGCGCGAATATTCGAATGAATATTCAAATCCGCTTAGATTTGAATTTAAATTATTGGAAATTTCGAAGTTTTCGAAATGAACAAATAGGTGTATGGTAGTCCGCATGTAACCTCCCTGTAAAGATGGTTTCACTGCAATGGAGGGGTACTATGCTATGAATACCCCTATCCGGGTAAAGTCCTCACTGCCGCGAAGCCCCACTTCAAGGTTACCCTCACACTGATGATGATGATGATGAATTAACTTTATTGATTGCCCTGCGAATTGGTGGGATGGGCCTGGATCCCGCCTAGGCTTCGGCCAAGGGTTGCTGGCCCTTGGCGGCTTCCTCGGCTCGCTGGACGGCCCAGAGTTGTTGCTCCAGGTCCGAGCTGAGCAACGCAGACTCCCAGCGCGCGCGGAGGCTGTCGCTGTTTAAGGCTGCATCACAGCTATTGTTTATTATGTCTGGACATCCCCATAGTATGTGCTCTAAGGTGGCTCTAGAGTCACAATGTCTACACTTGTCTGTCGTGTATAAGTCTGGGGTGTATTACATGCATGATAGCTGGACTCGGGTAGGATCGGGTTTGTAACTGCCGCCATTCGACAGACTGTTTCTTGCTTAATTTCGGATGAGGCGGTGGGAATGTACGCCTCTGCAATCTATGGTGTACTGTAATTTCGTGAAATGTGGTCATTCTATCTTCCCACTCCCACTCATCGGTATTCCCTGAGACGGCACTAATCGATGCTCGGTCTGTAAGCCCTCGAGCCATGCGGTGCGCCGCCTCATTGCTACCTTCTGATAGTGTGTGAGCGGGTGTCCATATCAGATGGACACTTTTTTCTTGATTATTACCGAGTTTTAGAATTCGAAGTGCCTCTGGGGAGATTCGGCCGTTTGCAAAGTTTCGTATCGCCGTCTGCGAATCACTGACGATCACGTCCGCTTGTGTTTGTGCTATGGCTAATGCGATAGCTATTTCCTCTGCGGTTTCTACGTGTGGCGTACTGACGGTAGCACTCGTCAAACATTTTCCCTCATAATTTATCACCACGGCTGTGTAGGCGCGCTTGTGTCTGTATCTAGCTGCATCTACGAATACGGTGTCCATGCTGTGACCAAATTTCTTTTGTATATCGCGTGCTCTGCTTTCCCGTCTGCCCTGATGGTGGGCGGGATGCATATTCTTGGGTATAGGAAGCACGGTTATCACGCCTCTAATATGTCTGGGCATATCTACTTTGACGCCATGTTGGGTGTGATAAGTAATACCTAGCCGATCCAATATTTGCCTGCCTGTTTTAGTTTTGGATAGGCGTTCGTATTGAGCGATGCGTTGTGCCTCGATTAGCTCATCCAGGGTATTGTGAAGACCTAGCTGCAGTAGACTATCGTTGCTAGTGGTGATGGAGAGTCCAATTGCTTGCTTGTATATTTTCCTGATTAAACAATCTAATTTGTATCTTTCTGATGAGTGCCATCGTAAGTATGATGCTACGTAAACTATTCTGCTTATTACAAACGCTTGAACTAGTCTAAGCAGATTGCCTTCTTTCATTCCGCTATATTTGTTGGCGATGCGTTTAAGTAGCCGCATGATTTGAGACGTTACATCGTCTAATTTGCGTATGGTCTCTCCATTATGGCCGTTACTTTCAATAATGAGTCCCAACACTCTGATCCTGTCCACCTTGGGTATAGGTTTACCATCCGCCGTAGTGAGGTGAATTTCCAGGTTGTTCTTTTCCTCGTAATAGCGTGGTTTTCGGCCGCGTCGTGATTGGAACAATGCATGTGCAAATGTCATTCTTTTTGGTTCAAAGGAAAGTGGAAGCTACTTTGAATAGTAGCAGGATTTGAATTTCGGTAGAATGCAAGTGATAACCTGTAAAATATGTTACGTTTTGAAATTTACTATACTTGGAGCGCATAGGCCATCATAACAAGCTTTTAAACTTAAAAAATTACGAATCACACTGATTCGTAATTTTTTAAGTTTAAAAGCTTGTTATGATGGCCTATGCGCTCCAAGTATAGTAAATTTCAAAACGTAACATATTTTACAGGTTATCACTTGCATTCTACCGAAATTCAAATCCTGCTACTATTCAAAGTAGCTTCCACTTTCCTTTGAACCAAAAAGAATGACATTTGCACATGCATTGTTCCAATTTTAACATATCTTGTGCAGGTTAGTTGGGTCATGACAAACATGCTCATTTTCCTTTATAATATGTGATGTATACTATTTGATTCGAAATTATTCGACCAAATGACTATTTGCACAAGCCTAGTATTGGAGCGTTAAAACCGTTGGGTTGCCAGAAAAAGGTCAGCTGCCCATCAATCTTCCTGGCGTTGTGTCAGGCCTTTATTTCTGATGCAGAAATACGAAACTATGAAGGTGGTCTGCTCTTCGTGTCCAAAAGCAATGTCCTATAACAAGTGGTCTTCAAAACACGCCATCCTTGAGCACAGCATTCTCAGGAAGCGCATAAGCCGCTGCGCTTTTTGGAAGATGAATGACCCCAGTTCAATGATAACCTTTGAGAGAGAGAAACAATCTTTAATGAAATTCCCGGAAATGTTAGCCTGGTTCATCACCTAGCTTGCTACTTATGAAAGCACACTGGTTACTCGGCAACTACATGGCTTACACATTCAATGTGGAGCTAAGCTAGCATTTGTTGGCAGATTCAGGCTAGGGGCGTAGCCACAATTCTTTTTGCTGGGAGGGGGGGGTAAACTTGCCTTTATGTAGGTTACTGCGTGTGTATGTGTGCATTTATATATGCTCATGCAAAATTGAAAAATTTGGGGGAGAGGGGTGAATAAATTTGTCTATTTATGCACTTTCTTATTTTATTTCTTTTAATTTATTTACTTTTCCTTGCCCATGGGCAGAAACGTAGTATTTAGTGGACCAGTGTTCAGTAGTGGGGTTATTCTAATTTCGGTGGCACGCACCAGTTAGGGTTTTCCGTTTAAGATCACTGCTCGCGGAGTTACGAACGACCTAGTTATTTACAGCTCTGTTGTAGACTATTGCTGACAAAAACGACTGCACACTGCAAAATGCACGTGGTCGCATTAGCGGTGCATCTCTTCCGCAGCGCTGCCCGCCAAGCATGAAATACGGACTCTATTACAAACGCCGCATGGGCATGCTCTACAGGGAACCCGTTGACCGGGCTCAACTCTTGCAACGAAACCATTCCAAATAAGCAGGTTTTATTGCCTGACAGAGAACCAAGTGTGGCCGCGGACCATGGCGAGCATGGACGGAACGCTGGTGCTCTGCACGCAGCATCCGATGCCCGTCGCCGTTCGCCACAACTTGTTTAAATTTTTGGCAGCTTTGCGCAGAGTAGTCTTGTCACCGGGAAAGTATAGACTAGCTGTGCCCCTTGAGCAAGCGGGGCGGCGGTGGGAAG
Source organism: Rhipicephalus sanguineus (assembly GCF_013339695.2). NCBI lineage: Eukaryota > Metazoa > Arthropoda > Arachnida > Ixodida > Ixodidae > Rhipicephalus > Rhipicephalus sanguineus. Next base: position 80,537,755 of record NC_051184.2, on the reverse strand, counting down.
TGATGTTGAGGTGACGCCGGGGCCTTCACGCTCACGTGATCACGCTAGGCTTAGTGCGCCCGGTGAACTTCTTGATGTCCGAGATGTGGAGGGCAATGGCCACCAGGGGACGCAGCATTTTCTGCATGTGTTGAAGATGAAATCGGGAAGAGGAAAGAAAAACAAATTGGTGACTAATAAAAAGCACTGCTTTCGTTTTTTGGTTAAAATGGTTTAGCATCCTAATGTTAATTAAAAACACACTGACATCACAATCTATAGTTCGAAGTGAGATTTCTTATGTTTTTGCTAAATGCACTTTTTGCTAATGTTCTTTTTAGGCTACCAGAACTTGGGAATGCACGCCCACATTGACAGTAAAGCATGCCTCCTGGTGGCTGGGTGACGGGACAGTTTATTTTGAACTCCTCCAATAACAAACCATTTCATAAAAAAAAGTCATTTCACTAAACGTTAAACTTTCTTAAACTGCGCGAGAAGACGAAGACACAAGAAAACATTCAGAACACCACGAGCGCTAAACGTTCCCTAGAAGATCCTTAGAACTTCCTTAAAGTGCTATAGAAGTTCCAGTGGGTAATGAAGATTTGCAATGAGGACTGGCAAGGGTTCCTTTAAAGTAGAAGTAGAGGGTCTACTGTGCCTATTCATGAAAGTGGACTGAAAAAGAATATTTCAATGCAAAATGAGCCCCAGAAGTCTTTGACTATGAGCCCTGCTTACCACCGGCGACCGCCATTTTGCCATGGCGCATGTGACGTCATGTGCTGCATGGGGCACAGCCGTTGTCTTCTATCAAAGTTTCAGCCATTTGCATGTTGTTCAATTTCAATGCCAAGCTGAATAAATCCGAAACAGCTCGATTGCACGCGCAGCTGAGCACAGAACAAGACCGTTTGCCGGAATGCAGATGCTTGCACAGGAGGTACTTTGTTACGTCACGGCTCACGAGTGCGCCAAGTGTTGCCCAACTCTCAGGCAGCTCGCGTGTTTATAAAAATATTCTACTACACATTAAGTGCCACTATAAATTGGGTGTCATGGCCCCTTAAAGAACACTTTGTAATATATGAGGTCACAATAACGTACGTACCTGCGAGTCTTCCCTGGCTTTCTCAAGGTTTGGCTCATAGCTGTCGATGTAGACCCGAATCGTGGCACCAGCGCCTGCAGTGCCGCTCAAGCGGTACACAATGCGCGAGCCGTCGGTGAACACGATGCGTAGGCCCTGTGTGACGCAGTGTTTGAACAAAGTGACCACCAGGCATCTCTATTCAAAGGACAATCATGTCCCAACTTTACAGATGCGATTTCTATAATAGTCTTAAGGGGAGACACTGGTCTTAAGAGTGTTTTTAAATTTTTATGAGGTACAAATGAAATCTTCAGGCAATATATATTTTAGCCTGCTAGAAGCAGATATTCAATTCATTTTATCTTAGCTGAAGTAGTTCTTGAGATCATTAATACATTAGGACAAATCAATTTGCCCAACGTTTTCTGCATTTTTATCGCTGAATATCCCAGAATTTATATGGGCACACTCTAGAACAATCAGAGATCACCACTAGACCACCACGGTAATTTTACCTCTGTTCTTATAAAAGTTATTGCCACGTGAAATGTGGTGGTTGGGAAAGTTAGAATTTTTGTCAGTTGTACCACCGAATAAAAATGTTTCTCACAAATGATATTATAGTTTATTAGTTTTATTGTGTCAAGTTATTCATCAGCTTTGAATTACAACAATAATAATTGAAATTGTACTATTACATCAAAAGATAACATGGGCAATACCACAGCACAGAAGAGCAAAATGCCTCTTTTTCAGGCGAAAATGGTCATGAAGCCGACTTTAGAGCGCAATAACAAAAATGAGCACTCATCAGAATGCGTCATTATTGCAGCAAAATGTTCCAGAAAGTTTACAGGGGAAAGGGTTGAGGGCCGGAGCTCCCAAAATATTAAGTCTCTTTATGTGTAGTACACCCCACACGTGCAAATAAAGGTCCTAACACTCCCCAACCCCCTCAAAATGAAAAAGAAATGCTGGAGGTTACCCCAATCCTCGACTTAGATGTCAAGTAGTGGCACTTGCACCTCAACGTTACGCGTACCCTGGTGTATTCCTTGGGTTAACTATTTCGTCACGCTGCCGAAGCAGATCTCAGAGGCCACACAGAAAGAAGCGCGTGGTTAACTGGATTTCAATGCCCTGCCGAAGCAGATCTTAGAGGCCACACAGAAAGAAGCGCCTGGTTAACTGGATTTCGTTGCGCTGCCAAAGCAGATCTCAGAGGCCACATAAAAAGAAGCGCATTGTTAACTGGATTTCGTTGCCCTACCGAAGCAGATTTCAGAGGCCACACTGAAAGAAGCGCGTGGTTGAGATGTGGTCCACCAGTCCCAGCTGCTCGCAAAAAAACCATCTGCTCTTTCAATGAACTGATCCAATTCGCTGTCATTAATGTTCCGTAACGTCAATCGGTCCTTGGCTTAAAGAAGCCCTGCAACACTTTTCCAAGGAATCATCGAATGACCTCGCTACCTGAGCTTACTGCCTCACAAATCGACTGCCGCAAACATTTTTAGGATCCGTAAAGTGCTAGTGAAGTTACAGGGATTCGTCACACACTCTAACCGCTTTCTCTCTCCTTTCATTCCAACGAGTGCACTGAAAGCTACATAGGGGGTGATGACAAAGGGGGGCGGGGTTGCAAGAAGCTACGTCAGCATGTGCCATGACCTTGAGCACTTCGTTTTCTTTAACCGTGTAGCTCACTTTCAGTGTGATCACGAGCAAGCTGTTAGAGCGCTGCGCAGGTATGATGCGGCACACCGTAACCGGCCACATTGACTATGCAGCTCACGATGCTCAAATCAGCCGATGGCAGTGTCCAGTGGCAGTGGTTTTGGGTATATGATGCAACTGATTTTGGGTATACGGCACTATTTGTTGAGGGAACAGTGAGCGATTCCTAGCCAACTTTGAAGCTTAATTGCAAATTCCATGCCGCGTGCTGCGCTATAATGTTTGGCTCATGTTTGCAGGAGCCTTGACTACCTATCGGCAGCATTTTATGATTACGTTCAAGAAGTGTTGCAGGGCCCCTTTAATGTAAACCTATGCCACGATATCATACATATCCAATATAACATACGACCTGAACCACAATCATCGATTTTGTATCTTATGTTTTACAATATTTTTTCTGAATACATATTTGGAAAACCAGAAGTGCTTGCTTAGAAAGGAACCAACAGTGTCATTTGGTGTCACTAAAATCCTGGCCAATACCCCCGCAGAAAATGTAATTTTCAAATTTTCAACAAAAGTCACAGACCCACCCGAAAGGTGTGTCTGTGACTTTTACTCTGTGTAGTAACTAGTGTGACTTTTACTCTGTGTAGTAAATAGTGTGACTTTTACACTCTGCAGTAACTCTGTGACCTTTACCCTGTGTAGTAACTAGGTTACTGAACACTTAACAATGCCCAGTAACCTAGTTACTACACAGAGTAAGGTTCGCAGCTTCATCGCCACTATACAGTGAAACCTCGGTGATACGATCACAGCTCATACGAATTTTGGTGTGATACGAATTGTTCGTTGGTCCCGGCCAAGGCCCATTGGCCTGCATTGTAATGGAGTACGGTTGTTGCGAACCGATTTTCACTCAGCGACGTTTGATACGAACGTACGCTACCGCCCAGGTACGAAGAGGTGCTGTCCGTGCTGTCGCGAAAGACGCGTCAAGCACGTGCGAGCGCGGGAACGCAAGCGTGGGCATGCGCACCGCACCGCCAAATCGTCAGAATCACGGTGTAAAAAAAAAAAAAACACTTTTCTTACGGTCAGAATAAACCTTCAGAGATGCGTCACGGCCTCCGAGATTGTGGGCGCGAATCTTTGAGGCTCTTACGTGCCTCCGTGTACCTTCGCGTTGAGATTACAGAGGACATTAGCGCCATGCTTTCTTTTTTCTAACGCGTCGACGCGGGCTGCTGTCGTTGTACTGTGTTTACACGTGCCTGCCTCGTGCATCAGACATCCTGTGAAAGGTGGACGAGGACTGAAAGAAGGCGAGGACGGACTTAGCGAGGGAATCAGGCCTCACAACATCAACATGGGCGACCGTTGAGGTCGCACTTGTGCGGGCACGACCGTAAATCTTCCAAAAAACATCCCCAACACCTCCGCGATAACAAAATCATACACAGGACCGTGGTTCTGTAATGTTGTGGCCTTGATCCATCGCGTCAAAGTGCTTCTTACGTTACTTTCGCTGCATAGCTCCGGCGTCATGCAAAAAAAGCATACTAAAATTTGGAAGGGGCTACTGCTGTCGCGGGTCACAACGCACCTGGTTCATTAAATAAATACGCGCGTACGGGCCGTATATTTACGAGTGCTGGTATGATTGCCGACATCTAAAAACTTAACTGACAATCATTCGGGGTTCTTCCTGACGTTGCTGCGGCCCTGAAGAACAGTAAATGAAAATGTACGCCATTTTCGCATGCTAATTTTCCATGCTTTCTGGTGATACGAATTTCGGATGATACGAATATTTTTGGTGGTCCCGTGAGATTCGTATCACCGAGGTTTCACTGTACTATGTTGCAGCAAACATTCGCGTACTACCAATTAAGTTAACCGGCATGGTGCGTGAACGGGCAAAGACGGACAACACAGAAAACACAGAAGTGCGTGCAAAAAGCAGACACCTATTAGTTAACGGACAGCATTCCAAGATGCGTAATAACCTTGAAATAACACGCACGAAGTTCGGACAATATTCACGTGTGCTAACCATTATCCACAACGTATCTGGTCCATCAGACACACCAAACCTAATTCCTTCTAATAATACTGGTGCGAAACTATGCTCTCAAGTGATGACCACTTGAAGTCCCTGTTTACGTGTGAGACTTTGGGAGCCTGGCCTGTGCATTTGCCATGCTGCGTGTTATTTCAACTGAAGTGTGAGAAAAAAAGTTGATCGATCAACTGATTAAGGTGACAGCAGCAAAGCCACGTGCACGCATTCCTGGACGCATACGCGACGCACACACGGGGTTGTGCTGCACACATGCGCATTCCTGTACCCTAAAGAGTGCACTAGAAGAACTTACAGTCTCCATCACACATGGGAGAGTCATGTGACATGAGCAGGAATGTCACATATGGCGTCGTACCACCGCTGTAACATTTTAATGAAAGGGAAAGGTTCTGCCTTAAGTATCGCTACTCCAACAGTGTCTGTGGTTAACCTGTGTCATTGTAGGGCCAGTAACTTGCACCATGCCGCTGTGCGGTTCTCACGATTTTGCAAGCATTACTATACTGACAAAACCAGAGTCGACAGCTACGTAACGCCCTAGCAGTGATGAAATGTGACGATGACCAGAAGTTTTGCTAAAGCACACTTTAGGATATGAAAACGTCCTGCACATGTAAACATAGTCGAATGCCTCTACAACAGGGGCCTCAATCTCACTGCAGTCAGCGGGCCGCAGTCGAGAAATTTAGTCTCACAAGGGCTGGGACAAGGTTGAAGGAGGGGGGGGGGCAGGCTAGTTTGAACAAAAGGTCAGCTAACCTCATCTGAAACGAGGCCTTCCGCATATCTCGTATATTAGACATTTCTTAAGGGGATTTCACATTGGGATTCGAACAATACATTGATGCCGATCTTCAGAATGACCTGAATCTGGACGCCAGAAAAGTAGTTTTTGTTCTACAGTCGTATGTTCAAGAGATGGTGATCACACGAGGTGTCTCACGAACACAACGCTCGAGACCAGTCACATCTGCGTAGCACACCCGCACTAAGCACTGATAATCGCAACAGGTGAGAAAATAATGCGAGTACCATTTAACAAAGCCACGAAACTTCAGTCACAAAGTCGTAAAGAAAAAAGGGACGAATATTGTCATGTGCAGGCCGAGGTGCTTCCGAAAGGTTCGCGGGCTGCGTGTTTGAGACCCCTGCTCTGCAAAAAGATGACTTGCGTAATGAAGAGATGAAAATTCCTTGAGCAGGGGGTATCGCTGGAGCCAACGATTCGACAAGTGGTCAAGCCCTTCTCGAGGCAGCAGCAGTTGTTGCCTTGTAGAAGACTACAGCACTAGTCAAAAACGTTGGCTCCAGTGAGTTGCTGCCTTGAAGAAGACAAGATCGTGCACTTGTTGAGAACGTTGGCTCCAGCGAAACCCCCCCGTTTGAGGATTTTTCATCTCTTCCAGCTTCCACCTTCTGAACTTCTGTATTGTTTGCATAGCGCAACAAAGTGTTTCGAAGTTCCCGAACGCTTCGTTATCGAGATGTTTGTATACATACCTGCTTGGCCGCAGTGGAGCCGTCGATGGGGTCGGTGTACATGAAGTTGTCGTACTTTTCGACGGTGTAGGTGCGTCCGTCGCACAGGAAGCGGCGTCCCTTGAAGGCCGGGTCCTTCATGCGCTCCTCGACATGCTGCATCATCTGGTGGGCGGCGGAAGACTCGCATTTCTCGTAGTCGTAGCGCGTGAAGAAGTTGCGCCCGTAGCGCGCCCAGTGGTCTTCACACATGTCCTGTACACCCTTGCCGCTGTACGCCAGAATCGACAGCCAAGCCAAGCCCGCCCACACGCCGTCCTTCTCCCTGCAAACACACGGGACTGTCGCATTGCATTTGAAGCACATCACACCCTTGTGAACAGCAGTGTACTGTGCTAGGAAGGAAAGCACATCGCATTAATGCACCAGGCGAGGGTAAATTTGCGGTTCCACAGCGACTCGCCATTTTTCTTGCCGAAGAAACGCATACTGCATTCATCCGAACGCTACGGTGTCGCATCACATCACATTTCTAGTGTAGGGCACTCGGAAGATGGGTCGCATTAATGTGCCATTAATGCGATGGGTCGCATTAACGCCAAGAGACTTTGCAGTTCTTACTATTTTGGCAGCACCACTACTAGGTGTGATGAGCAAGTGCACGTGACCAGTTTTGTCTAATGAAGACCTTCCATGGGGATTCGGAAGAGACAAGCCACGGGTGGAGAACGGGAGAGCGAAGGAGATGCGGCCGTGACGTGGCCAAAGGAAGAAAGTGACCAGGGCACAGGAGTGGCGGGTGGCAGAGTTCCTGTGGCAAGGCCACTGCCAGCTCCCACTTGGACACGGACCCAAGCTTCTTCAATCGTCTGGCGTTGGCCAGGCATCTTCCCATAGTCTCCGCTGCAATCTCCGCGTCCCACTGAACGGTGAAACAGTCTTCTCTCCTGAACATGTCTTCTACGCATTGTTCGAGTCTTTTAACTTCTTTCTCTTTTGCATGCACTGTTCCTTTTTCTGTCATTTGCTATCTTTACTCCTGTTGTTTAAATATACTGAGTGTTGGGTATCTTGTACGCACGAATGGTCTCGTCTCCTTTCTCGATATCGGTTACATGAACCCTATTATACGAACCTACACGAGAAAGTCTTAACTCGATAGCCTCGTGAAACTAGGGTCTTTTAGCAGCGTTGGTTCACTGTACAATAGGTTTGGAAAACCGTACCATACCATAGTGGTCAGCACCTCACTATATTATACTGCAACACTTGTATTAGCAACTACAATCATCTGATCGCATCATACCGTACGCATATTAAGCAACTCGCTCAGCTAAAATGTTTTCGATCATTGGTACAATTAACACAGAACGGTAATATACCGTAATGTAAAGGGTACGGTATTACCTTCACTGCTAAGACTCTCTGCTATTGCCAGAACCAGAGTCAACAGCATCATGCTGCTGTACCAATGACACCGCATGTGATGCTTCCGCACAGGTCAGGTCATGTGACTAATCCCCCGCACGTGACGGTGACTGGAACTTCTGCTACTGCACTCTAAGATATAGAAATGCGTGACGAAGCTCTCGGGCCTTGGTATTTGATTTGATACATGCACTGATCTTAGCTAGAGGCCAGTGGGTACATGCGAGAGTGCTAGAGTCTGTGAGAGGGCTAGACTCTATCTAGGGTCTGGTGACCAAAGGGCAAGGAAGGAACGCCGCTTGTGGAAGCTCGCCGAAGCAAAGGAGGGAGAGCGTCGAGGGTGCCAACAGTGGCCCTTGCCTCCCGGTGATATGGCAACGGTTGAATCTCTTAAACTCCTGAAATAATTAACCGCTTTGAGAAATTAATTCAGTACAACATTCCCTAGGCGGTGCCTTGCATCTTGTAGGTTACCATTATCATCATGTACCTGTGGTGCCAGTCATGGAGGAAGGAAATAACTAGGAGGGAGCGTCACGTGATTTCGATAGCCTTGGCCAAGCCAACCTTCTCTGATGCCACACCTCCCGACCAGTTCATGGTGCCTCCTGGGTAAGATTAGGCCCTTGCAGTGCCCGCAGCGACCAATCGTAGCGCTTGCCTATCACGTGAGCGGGGCCTATTTTCTCCCTTATATCTTTTATGACTAGACTTCAACCGGACGCTCCCCCTATAGATCTTTTTATTCCTCCATGATGAACATCACGTACCAATGGCGCCAGTAAACACGGGGAAATAAAAACAGGGAAGGGGTTGATAGAAATGGACTTGCCACAGGTGGAACGTATAGGTAACAATACAATATAGAAATATAACATTGATTTTTTCAAAACTGAGAGTCACAAAGTAAATCAAAATGCAACAATCTGGAATCAAAACTACCTGCAGTGAAACAAAAATGGATGTAATAAACCCATTTGAAGATTATGGTAATGTTGAACATACACGAGCGAGGTACGCGAGTCAATGTCAAGCTGAAATATCACTCACAAATGTTTGACAATACCATAACTTTTGTTTAAATCGGTTTAGAACATCCATTTTTGCTGACTACACACAGTTTTGATCCCAGATTATTTTAATATACTGATTTGCTTTGAAACTCCAAAGAAAAATATTGCTGCCCAAAAGCACATGAAATATTTTCTACTTTAAAAACTATACATTATACTAGAAAAATAATAGCATATTTGAAATCACACAAATATACATAAACTCAGCAAGTCTCGACAAAATCGATCAAGGAATTCAAAATTTTTCAAAGTGCCATGCACCCCTTAAAAAAGGGATAGCAGTAAATATTATAGACGCAATCACGTAAAGTCAGTAAACTCACATGCTCACTTATGCATTCACTTAAGACGACGTGAAGGCCATCTTTTTCCTCTCTGTCGATGTATTGATACTGCCCTGCCACCCTTTGAAAGCTTTCTGCACCTAACGTGGTTCTGCACTGCCTCCAAGATCGGAGGCACCTCAGCTGGTTTTGCGTTGCCTGCTTGATCGGACCACCTTTGACCAAGCTACGATGTGACATTACGTCACGTGACGTCATGATGACATCACAAATTTTGGTGATCTGTGACACTGCGACGTCGTATGGCGACTGTCATCACGTGATGATCTTTTGCATCACTCGTCCCCGACTCCGTTGGACGCCAGTGGTCAAATTTTGCGCTTGATGGGGCATCTAAGGCTTTCGCCTTAATATCTGCAACGGGGCCATCCGCTTACCGGACGTGGTCGGAGCCAGTGCCGAAGCTCTCCTCTCCGCAGAGTGACAGTCGTCCGGCATCCATGAGGTTGCCGAAGAACTTCCATCCAGTGGGCGTCTCGTAAATGGGCAGTCCCTTGGCCGCGGCCACACGGTCAACAGCGCCCGCGGTGGGCATGCTGCGGGCCAGTCCCCGGATGCCAGTCGCTTGGAAGTACGGGATGACGTGCATGTTGTCTGCTATCACGGCAAGCGAGTCGGAGGGAGTCACGAAGAAGGCATGGGCGCCGAGGATCATGTTGCGGTCCTGCGGCAGGCACAATGCATGCCTACGTCAGAACATCGCGCTGTTCAATTAAGGGTTGTGGACTCCACAGAGTCACCCAGCCTCAGTTAGCCACCAGGATATGTGGTTGCGTGGTATTTTCATGGAGCTGCAGGTTCCTTAATGGAACCTAGACACGTCCCTACCCTAAACTCTTCTCTCCTCCTGCTAAATCTTTTCCTGTCACCCCAAGTCTACCTTCTGCCATTGCAGGGGTAACAGTGCCCCTCTCAGTCCACTGTTCAAATCCTACGCCTTAAGTAGGCATCGCGTGACCCCTTTCCCTCTGCACTCATTAGACACCCTTGTCTCCACCCTGGTCACGTGACCTTTTTAGCGTGACCACACCAACGATGCCGACAGCACAGGGTCCACAAAAACAGCTTCGCTGCAAAAGTGCCATTCACCATTTTGTAAGACCAAGCTGTAAAAGGTATCTTATAGGGGTGAAAGCTTCTCAGATGAAGGAAACTTCATACTGCTCCTGAATTCATATTCGGGACCAGCGCCTCCGGGGCCGTCGCTCTACCATCTGAACAAAGCTGGTTTGCTGTTGGGGCAGTTAAATCCCCAGACTGAACAATTTTTACATCTTCAACCGAAACTTCCTTCACATATGGGTTTCTTTAGTAGCTCGGTGCTTCGATTGAGTGGACAGCGATTTAAGGTCTTTCGTGAACCTCACCACACATTGTAGACTTCCACAGAAGTGATCTGTTAGAAAGAATGGCTTCCGTGATTCCGCGTGTGCACGGGAAGGGGATCACGGTGGGCGAGCTATAAAGAGATAGAGGAGGAAGCCTACGTACCCCATCGCCGTCGAAGCAGGCGGCGAAGTCAAAAGGCCCATTCTTCATCTCATCCACCGTTTCCTTGCCGTAGGTCAGGTTCGGATCCGGGTGCTTGCCGCCGAAGTCGACACTAGGCTCGCTGTTGCGGATGTTCTCGATGGGCACGCCCAGCAGCTCAGAGAAGATGCGTCGGCAGTACGGCCCCGTCACACCATGCATGCTGTTGATGAGCACGCGGAAAGGGGGACACCCGGCGTGGCCCTTGATTAGCTTGCGGATCGCGTCGAAGTCGAACAGCTGCGCAGCCACAGGTATGTTATTGCGATGTACGTAAAGGAAAGCTGAAATGGATTAACCCTTTCAGCCCTGGATTTTTTATTTTGCTCGGGGACTTTTTTTCTGCGTGTTTTCCTAATAGTTAGGACCTCAGAAGACCACAAACGAAAAATTGAGCCAGTGGTGCAAGTATTAATGGATTTACGGACATGACATCAAATTAGGTCATCAGGGCTCAGCGGTTGTGAAATGAGAAAAATAGCATATTTTTTCCGGCTATTCACTAGAGTACACAAAATGTGAACCACATCTCCTTTTTCAGCGTGATACTAATCGAAAGGGCTTCGGTACGTCGATCCGAAAATGGCGCTCACCCGCCTCAGCTGACCTGCCTCGGCGTCACCCATGACTTCGGTCAAGCTTCTTCTTCTTTGCGGCTTCAGGGGTGCTATTGCGGAACGATTCCATTTTTTATTCCAATGCTTTTCGTGCATTTCGCGCTTGGCCATTGGTCAGAACGACAGTCCGTCCGCGTTATCAACGCGATCAGCCAGCCGCGAGTGGTGGATGATAAGAATAGCATAGAATATGGCATAGAATCGGAAATAGCATCGTTCCGCGATTGCACCCCAGCTCCACAAGCATGTCACCATTTTGGTGTCAATGGCAGTGGGGATCATTGAAGAAGTATTCCCCCAAGAATGGGCAGTTTTGATTTAAATTCCGAGGGGCTAGGGGAAATGTTTTGTGATGGTGTCAATTGACACCGCCAGGGCCGAAAGGGTTAAAAATGCGGTAAAACTTCATGGTTAACAAGGACTAACGTTACTGTCAACGACGTCAACTTTTTTCAAGGTTGTTGCAGCACGAACTTTAAAACACGTGAAAGAAAACTTCGCCTTGCTCCGCCCACACGAGTGCGGTAAAAGTGCGGGCATGTAAACAAACTACGTCATCTTCGGTACCTTCGGTACTGCTCACTGATCACCACCACCACTCACTGATCCAAACTGCGAGAATGCTGTTTATGTACCTGAGGATCAATCACGTATAGAGATGCTGAAGGTTTTGCAGTTGGATTATAATATCTACCATAACGACAAACAACCAAGCGCATGCGGAAAAGAGTCTCGTATCTTGAACCGTGGCCTCCGCGACTACCTTTGTCTGCGCACCACTGCCGGGGCTATTTGCGGAGGCTACACTGGAATGTACGACTTTTAGAACTGCCGCGCGGTAAAAGCTCACTCTGCAGTCGTACAACCCAATCAATTTTAGGCGAAAAGGCGATGACACTGACTGCATAAAAATATCTTGCCCCTATGATACGTTGGCCGAGAAACGATACAAAAATAAACAAAAAAAGAACAGTCAGTTCAATGCAGTGAAAACCGTCGTACAGCAAAGCTGTCAGCGTGTGAGTGTATGTGATCAACCATCATCATCTCGAGCATCACCATTTCGTTTTATTTAATTATTCTCTTCCCTCTGGTCACGTGACCTGCGTGACTACTAGTACTACTACTACTATGACGACGACAGCACAGGGTAGACTACGACAACTTCAATGTACAGTCCCCAAAGACATATGTGGAATTGGATCAACCAGATTTTACCTATTTCCGTTGAGTTATATCCCCGCGTCCCAGTGTCTATAAAGAGTGAGGGCTCCCGTGCGGTAAGTACGTGCACATGCGCAGTGGCGCGGTGAAGTACCTGCTGCACGAGCTCGACATAGTCGGCGACTATGTCGATGACTTCAACGCTGAAAGGACGGCCCTCGACGTCAAAGGTCTGTGTGCCCAGTTTGCTCAGGTCGGGCACCAGGTCGGGACAATAGTGGTACTCGCGGATGCTCTGGGACACCTTGTAGATGGGTTCCGTCACAGACTCGGGAGCTGGACCTGCAAAGCATCAAGGGTAGAAGGTCTTCTACAGCGACTCTGAACCCGGGATTTGTTCGTGTCCGTTGACGTAAAACCATTCCACGCATTAAAGGGACACTAAAAAGAAAAGCGACTTTTCGCGTGCTAGTAAATTACAAGTGCACGAAGTCGAAAACACCACTCGTACCACGAAGAGACGTTTGGCAAGCGAGAAAATGCACGAAAGAAAAAATGCGGGTGGCAACACCACCTTGAAATTCCTGCACCAAACACTGTGACATAGATTTTGACGACATTTACTGTAGGTCATATGTAGTTCCTAATCAGTAAAAATTAGGTACACTGCCCTCCGAGGAGGCCAGAGACTTCAAATACTAAGTTTCAGAAAATTTTGTTCAGCCAATGTCACCAAAATAAAAAAAGTAGGCTTTGAAATCCGCGACGTCACGTGCGAATATTTCGGCCTCAAATTTAAAAACGAAACTTTGACCTTGATTTTCTCCTCTATTAAAGGGGCCCTGCAAAACTTTTCAACGTAACCATCAAATGGCTTCATTAAAGAAGTTTATTGCCTCACGAATCGACTGCCGCAAAAATTTTTAGAATTTGTCGAGTACGAGCGGAGTTAAAGAGATTTGTTGCACGCTGTAATTGCTTGCGCTCTTTTCTCGTCCCTATCTCGTCCCTTAGCTGGAAGCTAAGCAGGGAGGGATGACACAGGGGAAAGAAGATACGTCACGCGCACGTCGTAGCCTTAAGCACTTTTTTCTTCAAACGCGCGGCTTACTTTCAATGTGATCGCGAGCACGTGCATGGGAAAGTGGCGGCCTCTTACAGTGGTCACGGAAACTATGCGGCTTGCGATGCTCAAAGCAGCCAATGGCAGTGAACTTGGGTATACGACATCATTTGTAGAGAGTAGAGGGAACGATTTCTAGTTCACTTTGAGAATTGTAAATCCTAGGTTGCGTGTTGTGCTATAATGTTAGGCTCGCGTGTTCTCAGGAGCCTCGACTACCGATCGGCAGCGTTTACTGACTACGTTGAAAAAGTGTTGCAGGGCCCCTTTAATGAACATAGGATGGTGAAAAACTACACAACTGTTTTCAGAGTGCGATTTATCAATTTAAACTGATTAAATGTTTCACTTTAGTGTCCCTTTAAAGGAGTACTGACACTAAATTTTGGTCTAGAGATAACCAGCAAGACAGATTTGTGCGGACACACACAGACACATCTACAAAATATTGATGGTTAAAATCCATTTTAAAAGAGTGTGCAGCGCAACTGCACGTGAGACCGACCACCTCGTGACATCGACACCACCTTGGTTTGAACATAAAACCATGGAGGAAGAAAGACTTGTGAGGGAACGTTTACGTCAGACAGCCGGCATTGATGAGCGAACGCTCTGTGAAGCCAGCAGCGTCCTTGTGTCAAGATCATGAAAGAAATGAAGTTTGCTGTTGGGGTTTGGTGCCCGGTAGCATTTAATAAACACGCGCTTGTTCGGTGCAGTTTGGCTGCCTAACGAAGGAGGTTCAAAACGGAACTTTACCGAGAGTACTAAAACCTACCGTGCGCTCCGACGTTTTGATCATGCATTGGGCCGACACAGTATGCTTCAACTGCACTGCAAAATGCTCCCTCCAGACTTTTTCCTTCCTCCATGTAAACAACCGACAACCACAACACACGTTTTTGTCAGCTGCCATGATCCTTGCGTGCGCCTGCCACAGTTAACGTGATGCTCATGTGCACGAGATGCCGTGCACAACGAGTGCGTCATTGTTTTGTGCATTCCCATGGCTGCGTTTACAAACAAACCAAGCCGGGTCCCACCTCCCTCAGCGCTCTCTGAAACTGAAACTGGGCGCTTTAAAGGGATACTAAAGGGCGTTTGTGGTGTCCTGACATCTTTCTAAGACACTAAAGGCAAATGTTAAGTCTACGTTGATTGTAGAAATAGCATTCCTGAAACCTCGTAGTGCTTGTTTCATGCCAAGGAAATGCTTATTTTGAATGAAAATCACGTTTTAGTGGTCTGCAGAGCGCTAGTGCACTTCAAATCGCACGCCTGAATAGGCCTGATGTAGCATTTGCCTTGCCCAACGTTGCCCGCTTTTACTGCCCGGCAGCCGATGCTGTGGTTTGTGCTCTGAAAGGCACATTACACATCACACGGACACGGCATCTTGTCGAACTTTCCGTTAGAGTGACTTTCATGAGCGTGCAAGGCACACGCAGCAGTACGCGATAACGAAACAAGCCGTTCTCCACAGTAACGTCAAGTTCTTTTTTTCCACGAATGAAACAAAAACGCACAAGCAGCATTTTATTACGTCTTGCAACGCTCGGAATGTTCTTTTTTTATCATAGGTAGCTTGAATATTAGTGATAATTTGTACTAGGGCTCGTTCCAAAGCGTCCCACTGGTGGCACATGTAGTGTCCTACATTTACCTCAATTTCTCGATTACTAGAACGCTGCTATTGATAATACGTATTGACATTTTAGACGTTGGCAAACCTTGACCTTTCACTCTGAAAATTTTTTATTTGCCTTTAGTGTCCCTTTAAAGAAAAGTCTCCAAATAATTAACCATCACTTGCTCGAGCAAATGAGGCTTGCCAGCTATGATTGATATAAGCTACTTATTACAACAACAACAACATCAAAAAAGAGATGCAAGACCTTTGTGTCACTGCTCCTTTAGAGCGAAAGCGAAAAGTGGCATTCGTCGCATGTGTTCATCATAGGAGCAATGCATGAAAGACACGCCAGCGGCATTGTTTCAATAAAGCAAAATCACCAAACTGTCAAAATCACATGGCAGACGCTACGGTGCATTTGAACAGTGCAAAGCACGCAGTGTTCGCTGCATATGTGTTCCCCGGTAAAGGTTAGTTGCATCACGGCCGCTCGATGAAAAACACGGTGCGGCCTGCTGCGTGGAGCGAATACTGCGTCGGGCGCCTAGTGCTCCTGGCTGCCGCCGCGGCACCACCAGTGGGGGAGCCTCTGGGGAGACCGAAAGCGAGAGCGCCGGAATTCTTGCGGCGGATCGTGGCTTGACAGCGCAGCTGCTATACGCTTGTTAGTTTTTAAATGGTTACAATAAACTTGCTATAGCGTTAACTATATTGGTAATCGTCCTACCGAATGTGCGCCGGCGATACTTCAACCTAAATATAGCAAGTGTTAGTTTTATCTGAAGTGGTTGCTTGTGCGAGTTGCAATTTTTCGCGTCATGCTTTCTCTTTTGTTGCCGTTCCACTGTTCACCCTCGATGATGTATGTTTGTGCTACAGTTATTTTATCAACAGGAGAGTCGCTCACTGACAGGTGCGGTTGTATTTCCGGAATGACTGTTGCTAACACCTTAGAAACAAAAGCATTGTGAACATCAGCGGAGTCATAATTGCTTTATTGCACGTGCGTGAAAAAAGGATCACTGTGTTATTGGAATCACAGGCGCAGCACTTTCCTGGCTAGAGGTTTTTGCGCCAAGCGTACGAGACACTCAACAGACATATTAACATTTCCTGCCCAGTTGGCAAGAAGCGTTCGTAAGAGCTTTCTGATGAAAACTTTGCAGACTTCCATGGCGTGGTTGTCCGCCCCGCAAGTCCACTTTCAGCACTTCCATGGCAATAGAGAACAGCTGGTCACCTTTCAGACATCTCGTGAGAAGATATCCAACAGGAATAATATATGATCTTGACAAGCCTCTTATTACAAAACATAGTAATCGGTTTGCCACTTGGGGTACCGCTGTCGAGTGCTCTTCTTCACCACGGTCAACGAAACCAAAAAGTTTGCCGACTTGTCGGTTGTATATGACCCTCTGCTGTATGGCCATCTCGTCAACAATCAGGGAGCAGAACGTTTCTTGCTCTACAGTGAGACCCTTGAATTCGACGCACAGCCGCTCCTTTATCAACGAAGTGACGCCGATTCCACCTGTTAAGTGGCCTACATATTTCTGGAGCGATCAGCAACAAGGGAGCTGAAAGATATTTCTGGACCTTGCATACTCATAACTTTTGTTGAAGCATGCCTTCGAAATTACACATTCCCTTAGAATGACGTCACTGTAGTGGGGCTTCATCAAGAAACTGCGAACTTGGTTTCTAACGAACTCGGCAGTCTTGCCACCTTGCGCAGCACCATTGAGCACCTTCATAAAACAGGCGATGTCCGTGTTATTTTCGTAAAACTGTGTGCGCTCCTCAGCCTCATCCACTTTTTCTTGAAGGGCCTGCAGTGCTCCTTCATACGAGTGATCTTCGCTTGGAAGCAGCGCGATTTTTTTTAGCTTCTGTCAGTTTAACAAGGTCGAATGTAGTTTGACATGATGCATCTGAAAATGATGCCATTTGCACACACGTTTCATTCCCTAGTTCAAAGTTGTTGGGCGTCGTGGCTTCAGTGCTGTCACTTGACGAGCCGTTTTACAAAACGGCTATTTTGAAGCAGCATTGCCCGAGCACTCCGCACGCGACTGCGCATTATCGGCTTCTATTTCGGAGCGTGGCCGCTTCTTCCTCGAAGCAGGCGTGCTCCTCGTGCTCATGTAGCTTGGATAACCGGAGAACACTGTCGGCACAGCTGTTGGCAAAAGTATCCTCAACTTCTCGGTCTTCTTGTAGTCCTGCTCCGTAAAATGCAAGGCGCACACCAGGGACCTGTCATTAGGCTACTATACTGTTCCCTTCCCGCCGGGTCCTTCACGAGAAATGTTTCGCAGCCATGCTGCCAGCGTTACTGGGAAACTCGTGGTAGCGTATTTGCGGGTCCTTCGATGCATTCGTGGAACACAACGGCACACAACAGTTACGCGGCATTTTGCCTAACCTATAAGAATCACACATGCGCAAACTGTCTTGAGTGACACTCAGTGTGAGCGATTCATGTGGAGAAAAACAACCACTACCTCGACCAACCCGCTGAACGCGCGCTCCTTCCCGCCCGCGCGTCGCGTGGAGCCCTCCCCTACTACTGGCGCCCTCCTAGCGAAATGCGGTGACAACTCTCAATTCCGCTTCCCCGTTCTCGCCCATTGC
Source organism: Rhipicephalus sanguineus (assembly GCF_013339695.2). Taxonomy (NCBI): domain Eukaryota; kingdom Metazoa; phylum Arthropoda; class Arachnida; order Ixodida; family Ixodidae; genus Rhipicephalus; species Rhipicephalus sanguineus. The sequence continues at coordinate 80,519,886 of NC_051184.2, read as the reverse complement.
CTGCGGAGCGACACGGCAGGCCGCACCATGTGTTTTTCATCGAGCGGCTGTGGTTGCATTAGCTGCAGCTGCTGGGAAACGGTAAATGCCGCATACGAAGCATGGAGCGATGTGACTACACTTCCACATGAAAAAGAAATCAAGCTTTGGTACAGTGCATTTAAATATCTCGCTGCCAATAATTTCATGAAGCACATTGTTCAGTCGTTAGGCTGCGACTCATCATTCTATTGGCTTAGAATAACAGAGAGCTGAGCTAGTTGGTAAGTATTCAGTTGGTAAGTATCAAATGCCTTAACAGTTATCTTTCACGTAGACCGCCACGCGTGCCGGATTGATAGGTTCGCATGTTGCATGGGCATGCGCAGATAAGTTTTCGTGCCTTCTTTCTTTTCAGCCGTTGTGCGTATCTTCAGTTGTTAGTCGGCGTTTGTGGTGTCCTGACTTCTTTCTTGTGTCCGTGTTTGCACGCCCTGTCTTTTTAGAATGCATTCTATTGGGTCAGGCGATACCACCGCTTCTCT